>NC_079497.1:45325848-45625848 GCF_030052815.1 Hevea brasiliensis | reverse complement strand
CTGATCTAAACCAACAGCCTTTGTGTATCCAATACACTGCTTTAAATGTTTCTTTTGAATTGAAATCTGGACTAATCCATTTGTTGCCTAAGTTTCATAGTCTTGCAGGTGAGGATCCACAAAAGCATCTAAAGGAATTTCATGTTGTGTGTTCCAGCATGAAACCTTAGGGAGTTTCAGAGGATCAGATCAAGCTTTGGGCTTTCCCTTTCTCACTGGAGGGCACAGCTAAGGATTGGTTGTATTACCTTTATTCTGGATTTGTAAACTCATGGAATGGGATGAAGCAGATATTTTTGGAGAAGTATTTTCCTGCTTCCCGTGCTGCCAATATAAGAAAAGAAATTTGTGGCATCTGGCAGTACAATGGAGAGAGTTTGTATGAGTATTGGGAGAGATTTAAGAAACTGTGTGCAAGCTGTCCCCATCATCAAATAAGTGAGCAGCTTTTGATTCACTATTTCTATGAGGGACTTCTACCAATGGACCGCAGTATGATAGATATTGCTAGTGGAGGAGCTTTGGTTGACAAGACACCAGAAGAAGCAAGGAGGCTGATTGCTAACATGGCAGCAAATTCTCAATAGTTTGGAATGAGAATGGATCACACACCTATGAAGGTTAATGAGGTAAGTACATCTAACATTGAGAAACAAATTTTTTATTTAACTTATTTGGTGAGGCAGTTGGCTGAAGGGAACATGAAAACTGTTAAGGCATGTGGAATTTGTTCAGGTTCAGGTCATGCTACTGATATGTGTCCTGCGTTATAAGAGGATGAATCAATTCAACATGCTAAAGCAGTAGGACATTATGGACAGCCACAATGCAGGTATGATCCCTATTCGAATACTTATAATCTAGGATGGCGAAATCATCCTAATCTAAGTTATGGGAATTAATCGGTGCAAAACTGATACCATTAGCAGAGAACACAAGTGAATCAACTACCTCCACCTCCAACTCCACCTCCCTCAAATCAAGGTATGTCACTTGATGAAATTGTTAAGGCTTTGGCTAACAATACCCAATAGTTTCAACAGGAGACCAGGAATAGCATTCAAAACATAGAGAGGCAGATTGGTTAGTTAGCCTCATCTGTGAGTAAGCTGGAAGCTCAAGGTTCTAGAAAGCTCCCATCACAAACAGTTATGAACCCCAGAGAAAATGCGAGTGCGATACTATTGTGGAGTGGGAAAGAAGTTGATAACCAGACTCCACATGGGTCAACAAAAAAGAAAAAGCAAGGAGAAAAAGAGTCTAAAATTGAGGTAAATACTAAACCTAATTTGAATAAGCTTAATAATTCTGTTCTTCCTCCATTCCCATGCAAGTTGGCTAAAAATAAGAAAGAAGAACAAGAGAAAGAAATTTTGGAGACTTTCAGAAAAGTGGAGGTGAATATACCTTTACTTGATGTGATCAAGCAAGTTCCCAAGTATGCTAAATTCCTTAAGGAATTATGCACTACAAAGCTCAAGTTTAGGAATAATGAGAAGATCAGTAAGGATCCAGGTTCGTTTTCTATTCCCTGCATAATAGGTGATTCTAAATTTGAAAGTGCAATGGTAGATTTAAGAGCATCTATTAATGTTATGTCAAATTTAGTTTTTCAAACTTTCAATTTGGGTTCTTTGAAAGAAATCAGTGTCATTATTCAGTTAGTTGATCATTCTAATGCTTACCCATTAGGAATAGTTGAGGATATTTTGGTGCAGGTTGGAGGATTGATTTTTCTTGCAAATTTTTACATTCTGGATATGGAGGATGATAGTGCTCTCTCATCAAATTCAACTTTGATTTTGATTGGAAGACCTTTCATAAAAATTGCCAAGACAAAAATTGATGTGAATGAGGGTACCTTAACTATAGAGTTTGATGGAGAGACTGTCAAATTTAATATCTTTGATGCCATGAAGTATTCTGCTGATAATCATTCTATCTTTTCTATTAATGTTGTTGATACATTTGTGTAGGATGTTTTTGAGGATGAGTTAGAAAGAAAATTACAATTGCATGGATTAGAGGAAATTCGCCTTAAGGCTTATGAGAAATCTAGGATCTATAAAGAAAAGACAAGGGCATTCCATGACAAACTAAGGAAGCAGTTTGTGATTGGACAAAAAGTTTTGTTGTATAATTCCAGATTGAAGCTGATGCCTGGTAAGTTGCGTTCTCGTTGGATTGGACCCTTTGTTATTACTAATGTGTTTCCTTATGGTGCAGTTGAAATTCAAAGTTTAGGAACTAACAAAGTGTTCAAGGTCAACGGTCATGAACTCAAGCCATTTTTATCAGGGGTTTCAGGAGCATTCAGTTGATTAAGGAGCTTTGCCATGTCGAGCTAACAATGTTAAACAAAAGTGCTTCTTGGGAGGCAACCCATGGGTGGCTTGTTAGCCACTATCAGATTTGTTTTCTTTCCCTTGTTTCATTTTATTTTCTAGCATTTTTTCTTTTCTTTTCTTTTCTTTTGCATTTGGGCTTTACATTGGGGACAATGTAAGTTTTAAGTGTGGGGGAGGAGAAAGTGTGTTGCTGCAATTTTTTTTTTTTAATTTTTGAATAAAAAAAAAAAGCTTGATTCATGATTCTATATTAACTCTCGAAGAGAAGTGCTTTGTCCTTAAAATGACGTTTCTATAACATAGAGCAATTTTTCCCCTCTTCTCTATAACATAGAGCAATTTTTTCTTTTTCTACATAAATCATTTAGGCTTGATTTAATGGTAAAATTATTAGTTATGTGTGCTTTAAACTAGCATCATACATATTTCAGAACTTTATTTAATCTATCAAGGCACTTTATAATATGTAGATGCATAAATTGGGAGAAATAAAAGGTTGAACTTGAAAATTACTCCACTATTTTAGTTAAGCAAACTAACCGGGGGTCTTCATGAACCCCATATCGATTCTCAAGCCAAAAGCTAGCTAGGATATGAGCAAGGTACTTTTCTAAAGGTGATGCTTGAAAAAAAAAAAAAAAAGTAACTGTGACAGGAGAGAAGTATCATTTTCAAATAAAAAAATAATGAAAAAAAGGGGCAATTCTATCTCCCTAAGATTTGCAAAGAGCTATAATGGTTGTGCCTTGATAAATTAGCCTTGTGTTTTGGTTTGCATTGACTTAAAATTTTATGGAACTTTAATTGTGTGAGCTTAATTGATTTCAAGCCTTTTGTTTTGAGTTGGAAAATTGTTGATAAATTGGTATGGTGTTGATGGAATTTGTTATGATGGTTAGAGAATTTGTTACGAGCATCTTCTTTCAAATTTTTAATCTTTTGATAGAGAATGTTGTGATAGGGTGAAGTTAATGAACTTCTAAGTGGAGTTGATTGAAAGTTTAAGTCATGCTTAAGGACAAGCATGGAATAAGTGTGGGGGAATTTGATAAGTGCATAATTTATTAATTTTACTCCCATCACATTTAGTGTTTTTAGTATGTTTTTATGTTTAATTCAGTTGGTTAAAATATATTTATCATTTAGGTATATTTTTAGATAGTTGTGGAATAATTGTGTTAAATGGAGAAACTTTCAGCATTTGACCTTTGCTGTATATTTCAGGTGTTTCTAAAGTTGTGGGTCTCCAATTTTAGTGTTGTTTAATCCATTGAAAAGCTAAGATAGAGCACTTCAAATGATAAAGAGGGACTAAAGCCTAAATCAGTCTCCAAGGTTGACAAAATGAGCTATGGATCTATTGTAAAAGCCCAGACTTGATGTGTCACGATCAGTTATAGTATTTATTTTGTATCTGGAGTTTCAGATGTCCAAATGAAGCAAGCATCAGCCCAATTGAACCTTAAGAGCCACCTCTACAACTTCTATGAAGGGCTAGACAAGAAATGAGGCCATTTTAATTGTCAAAAACAGCAATGAAGTCGTCATAATGGGATGGACCGTCTGATTGAACCAGTCCTGGTGTTTGGGCCATAACTTGGGCTGTAGACCTTGGATTTGGATCCATGAGTACCCGTTAGAAAGCTAAGATATAGGGCTACAACTTTCCTGAAGAGTACAGAGGCATACTCTGAAAGAAAGTCATTGAAAATCTGCCTTGATTCCAGAAACGTGAATGCAGGCTGAAAATCTGCATCTTGAATTTCAAAACCTTTCCTAGTTTGGTTTGATTCCTATCTTTGGGATTAGGTTTTTTTAGTATAAATATGTCTTTGGGCAGCAGCTAAGAGCATCTCTATTTAGACTGTCATTCTCCATTTACATTCTAGATTTCTTTTTTATTTTTTCTTTAATTTTCTGTAAGCCATGAACATGAGTGGCTAAGTTTTTAATTCAATTCAAGGGATTCAAGTTCTTTTGCTTAATTTGTGAGATCAGGTTCTTAATTTAATTTATGTCTTTTTGAATATCTATTGTTTTTTTATTTCATTGTCTTTGATCTATTGAATGATTTGCTAAAAAGGCCTATTAGTTAATTGTTTGATTTGATCAATTGCTAGTTCATCTTCATAATCCGTAATTGTTGTGCAAGATTGAACATGAGTAGCAATTAGGTTTTATTGATTATGATCCAAGTTTTTGATAATAACCTAAGGAAACAATAGGGTGGATTAAATGATTTATGCTTCATAAATTGTTATTCAACTTAACTACTTCCTTTTCTTAAAGCAGTTATTAATTTGATGAGGATTGCTTAATACCAACTCAGTTAATAATTAGAGTCAATAAGAGTGCTGGGCTCGAATTGATGAGTATAGGGAAGTCAGGGGTTTACCTCGCTATTTGGTAAATCTATGTTAAGTATTCAATAAGATATAATTATATTTCTTTTGTCTATGATAAAATCAATGCATTGGAATACGAATTATCTTGGACTGAAGTTTGTTTAATTGGAGAGTTTCTTATTTTTAGATCTTAATTTTGGATTTTTGATTTCTTCTTTGGATTATGAATTAACACCCCCCCCCCCACCCCAACCTTTGTTTCTTTTTCCATTACACAAATGCATAAAATTTAATAATTCAGTCTCTAGGGTTCGACCTGGATTTACCACTTACTGCAGAAAATATTTCATAATTGGTGATTTCAGTAATTTAATTTCAGGTGGATTCGATACCCATTAAATATGTAGATGCATAAATTGGGGGAAATAAAAAGCTGAACTTGAAAATTGTTCCGCTATTTAGTTAAGCAAAGTAACCAGGGGTCTTTATGAACCCCATGTCGATTCTCAGGCCAAAAGCTAGCTAGGATATGAGCAAGATACTTTTCTGAAGGTGATGGTTAAAATAAAAGAAAAAAAGTAACTGTGATGAGAGAAATACCAATTTCAAATAAAAAAAAAGGCCCATTTCTATCTCCCCTAAGATTTGCAAAGAGCTATAATTGTTGCACTTTAATAAATTAGCCTTGTGTTTTGGTGTGTATTGATTTAAAATTTTATGGAACTTTAATTATGTGAGCTTAATTGATTTTAATCTTTTTGTTTTGTGTTGGAGAATTGTTGATATATTGGTATGGTGTTGATGGAATTTGTTGTGATGGTTATTACCTTACTTGCCTCTTCTTTCAAGCTATTAATCTTTTGTTAGAGAATGTTGTGATAGGGTGAAGTTAAGTAAACTTCTAAGTAGAGTTGATTGAGAGTTTAAGTCATGCTTATGGACAAGCATGGAATAAGTGTGAGGGAATTTGATAAGTGCATAATTTATTAATTTTACTCCCATCACATTTAGTGTTTCTAGTGTGTTTTTATGCCTAATTCAGTAGATTAAACTATTGTCACACCCTACCCCTCAGTAAGATGTAACATAATCCCGTAGTACATCTAATGAATTACCGTACTTCCCCTACCGGTAACCCATTAAATATACTACAAGGAATTTTAAAATAATTTTCTTACTTTTTGAAAATGATGAGCTTTTACAGCAGGTATTAAAAACATTTACTTAAAGTTTAAAGGCTAGTTAAAATTTTTGTACATTTTTATTTTACGTAAATTTTAGAAAATTTTCGGCAGAGTGCCGTCTATATTTGGGAAAAACAGTTCTTCAAAACCTGTGAAAAACACTTCCAAATAGTTCATTTCATTTCTCAACTCCAACCGCTAATATATCCTCAAATTAGTACAATTCAACTAAATTTCAACTCAAATTTCACAACTTAAAAATTTTTCAAAATAATTCGATGAACTCATAAACATTGCATTAAATTAATTTTACATACACAAATCTTAATTTACATAAGAAAAATAAAAATAATATTGTTACAACTTTAATGTACAACTGCTCAATTTTACATTAACACATATGACACTAAACTATTTACATCAAAATAAACTACATGGGTATAACTAAATACCCATACAAAAGCCTTCGTGTAGTCGCAACAATCAGTAGCTCACTCTACTGCTTTTTCCTTGTTTCTATCTGCGATAGCAAAGAAAGCTATCGCTGAGTATAAAAATACTCAGTGGTGCACAATAAAATATAAAATGCAAAATATAAAACATTTGTCATTAATTCACAGTTCAAATATTTCACAATCACTTTTCACAATTTTTCAAATCACATTTATAACAAATCACAATTTAAATATTTCATAATTTTCAAAGCTTAATATAATACAATTTTGATCAAACAATTTAATAATCATAGTATTGCCAATCAATAACATAACTTAGGCCATGACACAAAATTTCCAAACATGCCGTGTTGTACACCACGATAATGCAAACTCACCCCAGTAATCGAAATCAATGAGGGAGGTGGCTAGCTAGCAAATGAGTACTCATCCAAACTCACCTCATACTGGCAAGCCAGAGAGGGAGAAATATAGTCAAACTCACCCCATAAATGGAGGAGGAACATAGTGATATTGCCATGCCAAGTGTGAACCGAAAACAATTTAAATCAAATTATTCAAACATTTCATACAATTCACAAATCATATTTCAATCCAAACTTTTCATTTACAAAGTAGGCAACACACTATTTTTCAAATAAGATTTTCAAAGCTATAATAATCAAAATTATTCACAACATTTATTTCAAGAATTTTCAAGTAGAAACAAAGAATTTTAAGTTTGTTGTGCACAAACCTGATGTGAGTCGCCTCTAGGCCTTGACTCAGTTTGCCCTATCATTTTCCAGGTCTTTTTTAGCTGAAACACGCAATTTATAGTGCTTTAGTATCTTATCTCACAATAAATCTAATAATTAATTCATATATACTTAATTCTAGCCCTAATATGCTTAAACTAATGTTCTTGGAAATTTTCATTTCAGAGTGACTATTCACAGCACTATTTAAGTCAATTTGTTGACTTTCTAATGCTTAATAGGCATGGGAATTCTAATTTCATCCACATACCACATTTTGGTTACCTAACTTATTGGTTTTGGTTGTTTTCCTCTAATCTTAAGTCTCTTAGGTGAAATTCCAAAATTTCAGATTTGGTGTCCTGTTTTTCACTGTTCCATTGGTTAAGTTGCTGTGGTAATTTAGCTAAGTTTTCTTCATAGAAGTTGTTCCTTATTGTCTTAACTTTATTTACCTTTTTGAATCACTCCATTTGGAGTTTTGCAGCCCAAGTTACAGCCATTTGAACATAGCTGGCCGGATTTGGTGTTACCCAGAATTCTGGGCATTTTCTGGATAATGATAGTTTTTGTGGGTTGACTGCAGGTAAGTTTTTGGACAGCTTATGATCGCAATTTGGGTTTGTTTTCTTCATGAAAGTTATAGGGCTATATCTCAACTTTCTATCAATATAAAATTCAGGTCATTTGGACCTTCCTAGACCAAGTTATGATCATTTACGTAGCTACTATTCATTTGGTCATTTTTGTACAGGTTAGTGTGCCTAATTCTGGATTTGGCCTAATTGTTCACTAAGTTATGGTCACTTTCTGGGCATGATTCCTGAATGAAAAATGGTCCATTTTGTGTCTAGTTTTATTCCCAATTGGCTTCATACCAATTGGGTTGGTAAATTTTTAGTTTTGGTCCCTGAGAGGGACCTAGGTCAAGCTGCTTACAGATTGACCCTCACCTATTTGAATTTAAACTTGTTTCCAACAATTCATACACACCACAAATGGTCACAATTGACCATTTCTCAACTCAAATAAGGTTAACTACATCATTTGACTAATTCTCAACTTTTTCTTCAATTTCTTCAAAATGCTCAAACCCTAATTACCTAAATTTTAAGTCTAATGCATTCAAAGTGTATATTCATAATCTATACACCTAATTCACTTTAAATAGCCATTCAAAACCATCAAACTCATTCATATCAAACCCTAATCCTAGTTGGATGAAATTTTTATTTGGTCCCTCAACAATTATTTTTGTTCGATTTTACACAATTTCTAAGTTAATTAAACTAGAACATAATCATTTAACTACAAATTTTCAAGTTTAGATTACTAACCTTGTTGAGACAAAATTTCCTCTTCTCAACTCTTTGATTCCTTTATTCTTTTTTCTCCTAAGTTGCTTAGCAAGGCCTAAAAACTAGATTTAATGGAGGAGTTTATGGATTTAGGAGCTTGGATGTAGGCTTTCTCAAGCTCAAAGTGGGCTTCAATGGAGTTTTTAAGAGAGAGAAGTGAGAGAGGTGGGGTGGCTGAAAATGGAAGAAGAAACCAAATTTTTTCTTTTTATTTTTGTCTTTTAATTATTAGGATTTATCCCACAATTTCAATTTTTTTAAATATTAGGTTTATTATATCATGCTCATGTCATGCATGATGTAAATAAACCTTTTTCTTTTCCTTTTTCTTTTTCATATATTTTTTCATTAGTTCTTTAAATTAATTCCCGATTTTGAAAATTTCTTTTCTCCAATTTTATTGGACAGTTAGGTTAAGAGTCAGCTCTAGGGGTGAATTGACCAAATTGGCCCTCGCTGGTTCAATTCGGTTTGCAAATTAGTCGATATTTCTTTCGTATCCCTAACCTAATTATTTGGCCTGCTTAATAATTATTTTTCATGATTTTCTCTTTTCCACTGTATTCACAATAGTCCTAAGGACCGCAGCGTCATATTTTCCGGTTCAGAATTCGGGTTACGATTGACCTCGCAGTCATTTTCCGGAAAGGTCACCCATCGCTGTGACTTTCGGCTCATTTAACTTTTTATGCTTATTTTTCTTATTTATACTTAACTATTTAGTAATTACTAATTATTTGCATTCAGGGCTTAACTAGGTGTCTTAGATGTGGTTCTAATCCTCTTACTTTTCTAGACTGACACCGATCACCGGAATAGTAAAATATACTAGGCTATGCTAATAGGGGTGTTACAATTCTCCCCCCCTTAAAAGAAATTTCATCCTCGAAATTCTACCCACTATCTTTCCTCAATTAGTCATATGTGTTATTTTCTCATGTTTTTCTCACATTTCCATGTAGCCTCATTGTCGGAATGATGGTCCGTAGTACTTTAACCAATAATATTTACATATTGATTGCTCACCTCATGTGCCAAGTTCGTTATGAGCTTCTGTCATAAGTTAATTTTGAATTCATTTCAATTCTAAAGGTAAGCAAATATGTGTGCTAACGGATCCACTCTTTCTAGGACCTCGTGTGATCCTAGATAATGAGAACTTAGTCTCTCTCCTTTTTACATAATCTTATAAACTTCATTCCTTTGAGTCTGTGTAAGACTTCTAACAATCTCATGTAACATTTAATTGGTTGGTACAATCATAATCTTTTTTTACTGTTGCTTTAGCAATTATTTTCCTTTGTAATCTTGTCACACCTTACCCCTCAATAAGGCATAACATAATCTCATAGAATACCTAATGAACTACCGAACTTCACCTATCGATAACTCATTAAGTACTCTACAAGGGATTTTAAAAACCTTTTTCTTACTTTTTGGAAGTGGTGAGCATTTTCTTGCATTTAATATAAGTTTAAAAGCTAGTTAAAATTTTTGTCCATTTTTATTTTTATGCAAATCTTGGAAAAATTTTGGCAGAATGCCATCTGTATTTTCAGAAAACAGTTCTTCAAATACCTATTAAAAAACACTTCCAATATCTCATTTCATCAAATCCAACACTACCACAACACCATTTCTCAATTTAATTGTCATAAAAAATAGTACTCAATAATTCCATTCATTTCTCATCAAAGTAAATCTAATTTACATACATCAATCCAAAATTTACATTAGAAAATCCAAAATAATATTATTACAACTTTATACAACTGCTCATGACTAGTTTTTACATAAACATACAGTTACATACACAAATATAAACATTAGATTCAGGGTATAAATTTATACCCGACAAAACTTCAGGAAAGGTGGCTCCAAGATCCTCAGTAGCTCACCCTGCTGCTCCTCTAGTCTCGATATCTGATTACTATGACTTAGATTACTATGACTTAGTGGTGCACAACATACTAAAATAACAGTTTATGCATAATTCAAATCATGTTTATTCAATTATTGAACTGAACATGAAAAACAGATACAAAACATAATTTATAAATTTTTAGTCCAAACAATTTCATTTAGGAAGTCTCAAAACAATTTCATAAAAACACACAGTTATATCATGCCATTTGAAACATATTCATCTCAATAGCTAGAGGCTTATGAGAAATCACAAGGCTAGCTAGCTCAAACTATGGGTACCCATTCAATTTCTTCCTCTACTGGCACACACCTCAACACTTCAGCCAGAGAGGGAATCAAAATTCGAAACTATTTCTTCTCACTAGTCATGCTAGTGAGGTATTCAAATATATGGTCATGACATTGTGGTTTCAAAACTATCTTAACAATTTACTAAACATTTATTGCCATTTCAAATACATACAAGTAAGCTTTCAACAACTTAAGTCAAAAGTATAATACACATTTTGCAATACAAGTAATTCATTTCATGCACTTTGCAAATGAATTTTAAAGAATATTAATGTTGTGCACAAACCTTAAGCGAGTCGCCTCTTGACCTTGACTCGATGCTTCGGGTTCTTTCCCGGTATTCTTTTCAACTGAAATACACAATTTTACAGTATTTCAGTACCATAAATTATCATAAGTCCAAAAATAATTTCAAATATATTTATATCTAACTTTAATATGCTTAACTTGACATTCTTTAAAATTTGTATTTTGGGGTTATTATTCACGACACTATTCAAGTTAATTCGTTAACTTTCTAATGCCTAAAAGGTATGGAAATTCCAATTTCACCCACATACCACATTTTGGTTACCTAATTTGTTGGTTTTGGTTGTTTCCTCAAACATGTAGTCTCTTAGGCACAAATTTCAAATTTTCAGTTTTTGTATTCAGTTTTGCACTGTTTCATTGGTCATGTTGCTGTGATAATTTGGCTAAGTTTTCTTCATAGAAGTTGTTCCTTAATGTCTTAACTTTATTTCCCTTTTTGAGTCACTCTATTTGGAGTTTATAGCCATTTGAACATGGCTGGCAGGATTTGGTTTTACCCAGAATTCTGGGCAAATTCTGGATTTTGGCAATTTTTATAGTTGATTGCAGGTGGATTTTCAAATAGGTTATGGTCAAAATTTGGGTTTGATTTCTTCATGAAAGTTGTAGGTCTATGTCTCAGCTTTCTACTGGTAAAAATTCAAATCATTTGGACTTTCCTAGACCAAGTTATGGTCATTTACGTAACTATTAATCATTTGGTCATTTTTGTACAAGTCAGTGTGCCCACTCCGGATTTAACCGAATAGTTCACTAAGTTATGGTCACCTTCTGGGCATGATTCCCAAATAAAAAATGTGTCATTTTGTGTCTAGTTTCATTCTCAATTGGCCTCATACCAATTGGGTTGGTAAATTTTCAGTTTTGATCCCTGAAAGGGACCTAGGTCAAGCTGCCTGTAGATTGACTCTCACCAATCTGAATTTAAACTTGTTTCCAACAATTCATACACACCACAAATGGTCACAATTGACCATTTCTCAACTCAAATAAGGTCAATAACATCATTTGGCTAATTCTCAAAATTTTCTCCAAAACCCTAAGGGTATAAACTCTAATTTTTCTAAATTCTTCATAATTCATACAATTAAAATGTTCTAATCATCTTTACATGCTTAATCAAGCTTACATACATAATTAATTGAGCTAAAACACTTCAACATCTCCTAATCCCTTGGCTGCCAAATTCTCACTCCCATTATTCAAGCATAGTTTTCTTTATTTCTAATGAAATTTCATCACATTTAAACTTAAATTCATGCATTTGATAAAAATCTAAGCTTGAAGTTACACTTCCATCAATTTGTGAATTCACTAGTTCTTCAATTCTCCACTTTCCTCTTCCTTTTTTGTTCACAAGATGCTTACCAAGATCCAAGAACTAGATTTACTTAAAGGAGTTAGGGAATTTATAGAATAAAATCAAGTTTTTGACAAGATGCATGATGTCATTATGATGATGTCATACTCCTATTTTATTTTATTTTCTTTTTCCTTTACTTTTCCATTAGTTCTTTAATTTAATTCTTGATTCTGAAATTTTCTTTTCTCCAATTTTATTGGATAGTTAGGTCAGGTGTCAGCTTTAGGGGTGAATTAACCAAATTGCCCCTCGCTGGTTCAATCCAATTTGCAAGTTATTCGATATTTCTTTCGGATCCCTGGCCTAATTATTTGACCTACTTAACAATTCTTTTTTGTGATTTTCTCTTTTCCACTGTGTTCGCAATAGTCCTAAGGACTGTAGCATCATATTTTACAGTTTGAAATTTGAGTTTAGACTAGCCTCGCAGTAATTCCCGAGAAGGTCACCCATCGCTGTGACTCCCGGCTCATATAGCTTTTATATTATGTTTTTCTTATTTGTACTTAACTATTTGGCAATTATTAATTATTTGTGTTTAGGGCTTATCTAGGTGTCTTAGACATGGTTCTACTTCTCTTAATTGTCCAGACTGTTATCGGTCACCGAAACAGTGATATATACCATGCTATGCAAATAGGGGTACTACAATTCTCCCGCGCCCCCCCCCCCTCCCCCTTAAAATAAATATCGTCCCAAAATTTTACCTGGCATTAATCTCTGAATAGCTGTGGGTGCTGTCTCCTCATGTCCTCCTCTCGTTCCCAAGTAGCCTCCTAGCCCGAATGATAGTTCCACAGCACTTTCACTAATGGTATCTACTTGTTCCATCGCTGCTTCACCTCATAAGCCAGAATCTCTATGGGTTCTTCCTCATATGTGAGCTCTAGATTCACTTCAATTTCTTCCACTGGTAGTATATAAGATGGGTCTGATCGATACCTTCTCAACATTGATACATGGAAGATGTTATGTATCTTCTCCAACTCTAGAGGTAGTGCTAAACGATATGCCAAAGGATGCACTCTCTCCAGAACCTCATGTGGCCCAATGAAATGAGGACTCAGTTTCCCCTTCTTACCAAATCTCATAATTCTCTTCCAAGGGGAAACCTTGAGGAATACTTTCTCAACCACTGCATATTCAATATCCCTTCTCTTCATATCAATATAGGACTTCTGACGGTCTGATGCAGCTTTAAGTCGATTTCTAACCAATCTGATTTTCTCTTCAGTTTGTTGAACAATTTTGGGCCCAATCAACTTTTTTTCGCCTACCTCATCCCAACACAATGGGGTTCTACATTTTTTGCCATACAAAGCTTCATATGGAGGCATCCCAATGCTTGATTGGTAGCTGTTGTCGTAAGCAAACTCAATCAAAGGCAAGTGTGTGTCCCAAATGCCTTCAAACTCGATCACACAAGCCTATAGCATGTCCTCCAAAATCTGAATTACCCTTTCAGACTGACCATCTGTCTGTGGGTGGAATGTCGTGCTGAAGTTCAATCTAGTTCCTAGGGCTCTCTGAAGACTACCTCAGAGTCTAGAAGTGAACCTAGGATCTCTGTCTGATACAATGGATACTGGCACTCCATGCAGTCTTACTATCTCGTCAATGTACAACTTGGCCAATCTTTCTAAACTGTAGTCCTTTCGGACAGGCAGAAAATGAGCAGACTTGGTCAGTCTGTCAACAATGGCCCATACTATATCATGGCTCTTCTGTGTCCTCGGAAGTCCCATCATAAAATCCATCATTATTCTCTCCCATTTCCATTCCGGTACTGATAGTGGATGTAACAAACCAGCTAGTATTTGATGCTCTACCTTTACTTGCTGACAAGTTAGGCATTTAGAAATAAATTCTGCTATATTTCTCTTCATACCCATCCGCCAGTAATGCTCTTTCAGTCCTCTGTACATTTTTGTGCCGCCAGGGTGCATAGTAAAAGGAGACTCACGTGCTTCCTTCAAAATGATCTGTCTCAAATCAACATCATTAGGAACACACATTCTGCCCGAGTGTAGCAATAGACTGTCATCTCTCACTAAGAATTCTAGTTTCTTGCCTTGTCTAACTTCTTCTAACAACTTATGATATTTCTGATCATTCTGAGCAGCCATTCTGATCTGATCAATCAACACTAGCTGTACATGCCATGCAACTGCTGTCTGCCCCTCATCATTAATCTCTAAGCTAGCATGCAATACTCTCAACTCATGCACCATAGACAAAAGAGTAACTCATAGACTTTCCATAGTCTTGCGACTTAAGGCGTCAGCCACAATATTAGCTTTCCCTAGCTGATAGTCTATCAAACAATCATTGTCATTTATCAACTCTAACCATCTCCTCTGTCTTAAATTCAACTCATTATGAGTTCCCAAATACTTTAAACTCTTATGATCTATGTAGATGTAGCACTTCTCCCCTTACAAATAGTGTCTCCAGATCTTAAGGGCGAACACAATAGCTGCTAGCTCCAAGTCATGTGTCAGATAATTCCTCTCATGCGGTTTCAGCTGGCGTGGTGCATATACAATGACATTCCGATCTTGCATCAATATACAGCCTAACCCATTGTGAAAAACATCACTATAAACAATATACTCTTTACCTGGGGTAGGTAAAGTAAGGATTGGAGCCTCAGTTGAACATGTCTTCAACTCATCAAAACTCTATTGGCATTTATCCGTCCACTGAAATTTCACATCTTTTCAAAGTAATTTGGTTAATGGAGATGCCAACATGGAGAATCCTTTCACAAATTGATGGTAGTATCCAGTTAAACCCAGAAAACTGTGAATCTCTGTGATATTTTTGGGTGGCCTCCAATTAAGGACAGCTTCTATCTTACTTGGATCTACCTTAATGCCCTCTACCGATACTACATGCCCCAATAAGGATATTTCCTTCAACCAAAATTCACACTTTGACAATTTAGCGTATAGCTGTTTCTCCCTCAAAGTCAGCAGTACAATCCGTAGATGCCTATCATGCTCTTCTGCATTCCTCGAGTAGACCAATATATTATCTATGAATACCACAACAAACTGGTCGTGGTATGGTCTGAAGATAGTGTTCATCAGATCCATAAAAGCAGCCGGAGCATTAGTTAACCCGAATGGCATGACCATGCAACACCCTCCCGATAACAACTCCGTACATTCTACTATTCCGGTGACCGGTGTCAGTCCGGATAGCTAGAACGTCCGGAAAAATAATTAAACTTAAGTGAGGGACCATAATTAACTCAAATATTAATAAGAAAAATTTAGTAAAAATTTTAGGAATAAAATACAATCGAGTTAAACGAGCCGGTGCCCAAGCGATGGGTAACCAGAGGGAAGTTGCGGTTCTCGCAACGAGGAGCCCTAGACCCAGGGGAAAAATTATAAAATAATTTTTGGGACTCCAGAGAAAGATTACTGAGGTTCCCATGGCATTAGAATGCTAAGAAAATACCTAGAAAAATTTTTCAATCGGTACAGACAATTTTGACCCGTTAAGCCAAACGGAGGGCATTTTGGTCATTTCGCCTTTAGAGGTGATTTTTGGCTGACTTGTCCAGTTGAGTAAATAATTAATATGACATAAAATATGAATAAACATTACTAGAAATTAAATTGAAATTGAGTAGTGATGAAAAGAAAAGAAAAATCAAAGAAAAGCTTATTTATGACATCATTGTGATGTCATTTAAAACTCACCAACCAATCACAAGCTAATAAACTTTCTTAAATACTTAAAAGAGACAAAATTAAGACAAAAATAATTAAATTGCAGCTGCCTTCTTCCTCTCCAATTCCAACCGAAATCTCTCTCTCTCTCAACCTCCATTAAACCTCACTTCCCAAGCTCCCTTTCTCCTTTGTTTCCACCACTAAACCCTAAACCCTTCATTAAAACTTAATCACACCTCTTGGGGAAGTGTTTGGCAGCCTAGAAAGTGAAGGAAAGTGAAGTTTTAAGTGGGGAAAAATCTGCCCTATTCAAGGTTAGTGCATATATATACTTAAATCTCCTTTATTCCATGTTAAAGCCTTAAAGTAAGCAAGAATTTGTAACTTAAATGAATGAAATTTATGTTTATGCATGCCTTGAATTTCGGCAGCCCTAATGAGGGAACAATAATGGAGTGTCTTGATGATTTTAATGGACTTAGAATGAATTGGAGGTTATGTTTAAGCTATATATTTACATAGATAAAGATTTAGTGTGCTTAACCAAGGTGCATGGGTAAATTGGAATGGAAACTATTGAGGGTGAAAAATTGACTTGGCTTAGGAAATTGTTGGAGCACTTTTTAATGGTCAATTAGTGACCATTTTAGGTAAGTTGACCAACAAATGGACTGAAAAATAGGATTGCAAAGTGAAGTTGCAGGCTGCCCTAGGACAGGAGCAGAAGGACTGAAAATTCAGTCCACTTGCACTGCCATAACTTTGGCTGTGTTGGTCCAATTGGTGTTTGACCAATTGGACATGAAACTAGGCTTATAATGGCACATTTTTGCTGAAGAAACCATGCCCAAAAGACCAAAGCAAGAGGACCAAAACTTGGCCCCAATCCGGACACTCTGCAACAGCCCCTGCAGAATTGACCAAATGAACAGTAACTGTTCATTTGGCCATAAATCACTGTAGATTTGGTCAATTGACCTGAAATGTTTACAGCAACAAGTTAAGACATAGAAAAACAACTTTCATGAAGGAACCTACCCCAAATTATGGCCAGAACCTAACCCAAATGGCAGTGGCAGTCACTATTTATGTTACTGTAGATATGGTAATTTCTGCAGAATGCAAATCCGGCCAGCTGTGGTTTTTGGACCATATCTGGAGCTACAAAACTCCAAATGGAGTGATTCAAAAAAGGAAATTCAACTAGACAAAATAAGGAACAACTTTCATGTTTGCCATTTCTTCAAATTCTCACTGCCACAGTGTCCAATGGAACAGTGAAGTTGGGTCTCAAAAACTGAAATTTTCTGCCCTCTTGGTTTTAAGTTAGAAATGGTAATGGTGACCAATTCTAACAAGTTTTAAATGTAAAATGTGGTATGTTGGGAGTGCCAAAATCAATGTACACATTTTCTATCCAAAAGTCAACATTTTTGTTGACCAAAGAGGTGAATAGTGATACCAAAACTTGAAATGCACAAATTGAAGAATTTAAAAGTTTCAAATGCCCTAGTATACCTAACATGATTGGTTTGGATAGTTTGGCAAGCCAATAGGGTTCGATTAGCAAGATCTTGCATATGGCAATATGCCATTCAGCGTGATTTCATGGCTTTTAGCCATTCGACTTTGCATTGAGATTTGGCCTTGTGCACGAGATTATTCTGACTTGGTAGCTGTTACATTTGCCTGGGAGATGCATATGTGACCGATGGTGTGACGGCCGAGGTACTAGATACCCAGTGCGGTTTACCGTTATCGGCCGATCGTCTAGTGTAGGTTACTTGGGGCAACCAAATGAATAAAAGTGGACAAAGTAAATAATATACAAATACCAAGCAAATGAAACATATACATTCACTACACATTTAATTTCTTGCTATTTTCTTTTATTATATTATTGCACCACTAAGCATTATTGCTTAGCGCGTTGCTTTTGCCACGCGTAGGTACTAGAGATACAGATCGTGAGCCCAGTAGACCGCAGATCGGGTGAGTCCATCCTGCAGATCTGCCGATGTCCGTGTCACCTCATCACTGCGATTGCATTGGTAGGACATTAGATGTCATTTTGTCATTTTGTAATTAAATATTTGTTTTCTCATATGTATTTGGGATTTATGTAATGTATTTTGAGGTTCATGTAAATAATAAAGATTTATGGTTATGTATGGAAATAATTTGAGTATTTAATTGTTGTATATATATGAGAACCCTGAGAAATGGATGTTTGAGAAATGAAAAGGTTGTTGAGACCTGAAATTGAAAAAAAAATGTTGAGATCTTGATATTGAGCTTTGTGATGATATTGGAGTTGAGAATGAATGAATTTGTTCATTGGAAGTGTTTTTAACAGGTTCCAAAGAACTGTTTTCTCCATTTTTAGCCGGTACTCTGCCGGATTTTCTTTAAAATTTACGGAACCTCAAATAAACTATGATTTTAATAAATGACTTAAATGAGTTATATTTTACAAGTTATATTCAAAAGCATGATATAAATTAATTAAGGAATATTAGAGTTTGCCGGTACACCGTGTGGCATTACTTACTCGGGTATACTGTACACGGGTAAGGGGTGTCACATTTAGTGGTATCAGAGCACGGTTTAGGCGTTTCTGGGCCTAGATTGAGTCCATACCATGCATTGCATTTGTAAGAGTTGAGGTGACACTAATGCAGATCTGTTTGTTTTTTTTTCTTATTTTGAATAGGATATGGACCCTTCATCTCAAAGAGCAGTCGAGGAGGAAGTGGAGAGTCATGCTCCACTTGCAGCAGCTGAGACTGGGGGCATGGGAGAACCTGCTCCGCCAGCTCAAGCAGAGCCTGCTCAGCCTCCACAGGCCATGTTCCAGCAAATGGCCGATTTCTTTAGACAAATGGCCGGAGTAATGCCAACACCACCACCACCTCCACCTCCACAACAGAAATCACACCTGGAAAGGCTAAGAAAGTTTGGAGCAGTGGACTTTTTCGGTAAGAGAGAAGATGACTCTGTCGCAGCCGAGAATTGGTTAAACAGAATGGGCAGAGTTCTAAAACAACTCCACTGCACCCCAGAGCAAAACCTAGAGGCTGCCATATCTTTGTTGCAAGATGATGCCTACGAATGGTGGGATACTGTGTCCAGTGAAGTGCAGCCAGAAGCTATAACTTGGGACTTCTTTCTCTCCGAATTTAAGAAGAAATATGTGGGTACTGTATACCTGGAAGAGAGAAGAAGAGAGTTCATTAATCTGAGGCAGAGACAGTTATTAGTGGCCGAGTATGAGAAGGAATTCGTCCGATTAAGCCGCTGTGGAAGGGAGATAGTCCGTAATGAAGCTGAAAGATGTAAGAGATTTGAAGAGGGACTAAATGACATCATAAAGATCCAGCTCACTGCCTTGGGAATCACAGAATTTAGCAAGTTAGTGGAAGCTGCAATAAGGGTTGAAAAAGTGAGAATCAGTGAGCAGACTAGAAGGGATAGGCAGCAGAAGAGGGGCCCAGGTCAGTCTAGTTCAGCTCCTGCATTTGGGAAGAAGTTCAAGGGTCCTCCTGCACAGAGTTCAGGGCAACCACAAGGTCAGGGCCAGTCTCAGGGGCCCAGGCCACAGTATACCCCTAGGAGAGGTCAGTCCATACCATCAGTGGGCAGCTCTCCAGGGATGGGGTTCAGGGGACCAGCCCCAGCAACTTCTGCATGTCCACACTGCTTGAAATGGCATAAGGGGGAATGTTGGAGAGTAACTGGTGCTTGCTTGAGGTGTGGGTCAACAGAGCATCAGTTGAAGAATTGTCCACGCAGAACTACTATAGCTGCTCCAACACAAGCGCATGCACTGCTCCTGCACCAGGGGTAGAAGGTCCGTAAATCCGGCTGTGGGACCATCTCGAGGCTCGCATCGAGCCGTGAGAGGCGGATAATGTACCACCTGCCAGAAATTATGCCCTGAGAGCTCAGGAGGAGCAAGATGCCCCGGACGTCATCAGGGGTACGTTCTCCCTCTACACTACACCTGTGCATGCATTGGTGGATCCACGATCCACTCATTCATACATCTGCATCAACTTACCCGTAGAAAGGGGGATACTAGTAGGGGAGAGTGACCAAGACATTCTGGTCACTAATCCATTGGGCCACAGTGTGGTAGTGAACAAAGTATACAAGGGTTGCCCGTTAAGGATTCAGGGGTATGAATTCTTGGCAGACCTAATTGAGTTGCCCTTCCATGAGTTTGATGTGATATTGGGAATGGACTGGTTGTCACGTCATCAGGCAATAGTTGATTGCAAATTGAAGAGAATTTCTTTGAAAACTTCTGAGGGTAATGAGATCACAGTTGTGGGGGACAGGACAGATTTCTTGTCTAATGTCATCTCAGCCACAATTGCAAGAAGAATGATGAGAAAAGGCTGTGAAGCCTACCTAGCACATGTGGTGGATACTAGGCAGGCTAAGCCAAACTTGAGTGACATACCCACAGTAAGAGACTTCCCAGAGGTATTTCCTGAAGAGTTGCCTGGTTTGCCACCAGAAAGGGAAGTTGAATTTGCTATTGAGACACTGCCGGCACTGACACCCATTTCCATTGCTCCTTATAGGATGGCACCCACTGAATTGAGGGAGTTGAAAACTCAGTTGCAAGAGTTGCTTGATAAGGGGTTCATACGCCCCAGTGTGTCACCATGGGGAGCTCCAGTGCTATTTGTGAAGAAGAAGGATGGGACTTTGAGGCTATGCATTGATTACTGGCAATTGAATAAAGTGATAGTGAAGAACAAATATCCGTTGCCTAGAATTGATGATCTGTTTGATCAGTTGAAGGGAGCAGGAGTATTTTCTAAGATTGATCTCAGATCAGGGTATCATCAGTTGAGGGTAAAGGATGTAGATGTGCCCAAGACTGCATTCAGGACCCGGTATGGGCATTATGAGTTCCTAGTGATGCCCTTTGGCCTAACAAATGCACCAGCGGCATTCATGGACCTTATGAACCGTATCTTTCATCCACACTTAGATCGGTTCGTAGTGGTCTTTATTGATGATATTTTGGTGTATTCCAAGACCAAGGAAGAACATGATGAGCATTTGAGGATTGTTCTGCAAACCCTGAGAGAAAAGAAGCTGTATGCTAAGCTGTCCAAGTGTGACTTTTGGCTGAATGAGATAGCATTCCTTGGACACATAGTGTCAGCTGATGGGATTAGGGTGGATCCCAAGAAAATAGAAGCAGTGATGGAATGGAAGCCTCCCAGGAATACAACTGAGGTCAGAAGCTTCTTGGGGCTAGTTGGGTATTACAGAAGATTTGTAAAGGGATTTTCCTTAATAGCTGCTCCAATGACCAAGTTGTTACACAAAAATGTCAGATTTGACTGGAATGACAAGTGTCAGACCAGTTTTGAGAAGTTGAAGGCTATGTTGACAGAGGCACCAGTGTTAACACAGCCAGTGTCAGGAAAGGACTTTGTGGTCTACAGTGATGCCTCACATAATGGGTTAGGGTGTGTATTGATGCAAGAGGGGAAGGTGGTCGCTTATGCTTCCAGACAGCTAAGGCCACATGAACAGAACTACCCTACCCATGATCTAGAGCTCGCAGCAATTATCTTCGCACTGAAGATATGGAGGCATTACTTGTATGGGGAAAAGTGCTACATTTACATGGACAACAAAAGTCTGAAATACTTGCCAACCTAGAAGGAGCTCAACCTTGAAGCGAGGCGATGGATTGAGTTCTGAAGGACTATGATTGTGTAATTGACTACCATCACGGGAAGGCAAATGTAGTTCTTGATGCTTTGAGCGAGAAAATCAATCACGACTTTGAGATCATTGAATGCCGTCTAACTTTGGGTCGAGATGGAGCTATTTTGGCTGAGTTGCAAGTGTGGACAACCCTCTTACTGCAGATTTTAGATGCGCAAAAGATAGATGAAAAGTTAATGGCTATTATTAGCAAAATCTCAGAGGGAAAAGCAACTGACTATGAGGTGAAGGCAGATGGGTGTCTGTATTATAAAGGAAGACTGTGTGTACCAGATGATGGGAATTGAAGGCCAATATTCTAAAAGAGGCACACACTAGTGTATATGCTATGCACCTGGGAAGTACAAAGATGTATCATGATCCAAGCTTGATATTGGTGGCCTGGTATGAAGAGGGACATAGCTGACTATGTGACTAAATGCTTGACATATCAGCAAGTCAAGGCAGAACATCAAGTTCCATCGGGTTTGCTACAGCCTATACGCATACCTGAATGGAAAAGTGATCTGGTCACAATGGATTTTGTAAGTGGTCTAACTCTCAACCGTAAGAAACAAGATGCAGCATCGGTGATAGTTGATAGATTGACAAAGACAGCACACTTTCTGCCGCGATTAGGGGACTACTCACTAGAGAGGTTAGCAGAATTGTATATCAATGAGATAGTTAGACTGCATGGAATTCCACTTTCCATCATATCTGATCGAGACCCAAGGTTTACATCGAGATTCTGGAAGAAGTTGCACGAGTCCTTGGGTACACAACTCTACTTCAGCATAGCTTTCCATCCTCAGACGGATGGGCAATCAGAAAGAGTAATCCAGGTAAACAATTGAAACCAATGAAATTGATACAAATATTGAATTGAAATGATAACAATAACGTGAAATACTTGTCAGGTCCTTGAGGATATACTGAGGAGTTGTGTCATTGAGTTTGAGGGAAGTTGGGATAGATACCTCCCACTGGCAGAATTTGCATACAACAATAGCTACCAAGCTAGTATCCAAATGGCCCCGTATGAAGCGCTGTATGGGAGAAAATGTAGAACTCCAGTGTGCTGGACTGAATTGGGCGAAGACAAATTGGTGGGGCCAGACCTGGTGAAACAGACTGAGGAAAAGGTAAAACTAATCAAAGCAAATCTCAAGGTTGCCTCAGACAGACAGAAATCCTATGCCGACCTGACGAGAAAAGAAATAGAATATGTGGTTGGCGACAAGGTGTTCCTCAAGGTGTCACCGTGGAGGAAAGTATTGAGGTTTGGAAGGAAAGGTAAGTTAAGCCCTAGGTTCATTGGCCCATATGAAGTCATTGAACGTGTGGGTCCAGTGGCCTATAGGCTAGCTTTACCACCAGAGCTGGACAAGATCCACAATGTGTTCCACGTATCCATGCTCAGAAGATACCGCTCAGACCCTTCACATGTCATCTCCAGAGAAGAAATTGAAATACAATCAGATTTGACATATGAAGAAGAACCTCTACAAATCCTAGCTCGGGAAGTAAAAGAGTTGAGTAACAAGCAGTTTCCACTGGTGAAAGTGCTTTGGAGGCACCATAACACCGAGGAGGCAACTTGGGAAAGTGAAGAGACGATGAGGCAACAGTTCCCTCAACTGTTTGCATCAGGTAAATTTCGAGGACGAAATTTAAATTAGAGGGGAAGAGTTGTAACACCCTCCCGATAACAACTCCGTACATTCTACTGTTCCGGTGACCGGTGTCGGTCCGGACAGCTAGAACATCCAGAAAAATAATTAAACTTAAGTGAGGGACCATAATTAACTCAAATATTAATAAGAAAAATTTAGTAAAAATTTTAGAAATAAAATACAACCGAGTTAAACGAGCCGGTGCCCAAGCGATGGGTAACCAGAGGGAAGTAGCGGTTCTCGCAACGAGGAGCCCTAGACCCGGGGAAAAAATTATAAAATAATATTTAGGACTCCAGAGAAAGATTACTGAGGTTCCCATGGCATTAGAATGCCAAGAAAATACCTAGAAAAAATTTTCAATCGGTACAGACAATTTTGACCCGTTAAGCCAAACGGAGGGCATTTTGGTCATTTCGCCTTTAGAGGTGATTTTTGGCCGACTTGTCCAGTTGAGTAAATAATTAATATGACATAAAATATGAATACACATTACTAGAAATTAAATTGAAATTGAGTAGTGATGAAAAGAAAAGAAAAATCAAAGAAAAGCTTATTTATGACATCATTGTGATGTCATTTAAAACTCACCAACCAATCACAAGCTAATAAACTTTCTTAAATACTTAAAAGAGACAAAATTAAGACCAAAATAATTAAATTGCAGCTGCCTTCTTCCTCTCCAATTCCAGCCGAAATATCTCTCTCTCTCAACCTCCATTAAACCTCACTTCCCAAGCTCCCTTTCTCCTTTGTTTCCACCACTAAACCCTAAACCCCTTCATTAAAACTTAATCACACCTCTTGGGGAAGTGTTTGGCAGCCTAGAAAGTGAAGGAAAGTGAAGTTTTAAGTGGGGAAAAATCTGCCCTATTCAAGGTTAGTGCATATATATACTTAAATCTCCTTTATTCCATGGTAAAGCCTTAAAGTGAGCAAGAATTTGTAACTTAAATGAATGAAATTTATGTTTATGCATGCCTTGAATTTCGGCAGCCCTAATGAGGGAACAATAATGGAGTGTCTTGATGATTTTAATGGACTTAGAATGAATTGGAGGTTATGTTTAAGCTATATATTTACATAGATAATGATTTAGTATGCTTAACCAAGGTGCATGGGTAAATTGGAATGGAAACTAGGGTTTTTGAGGGTGAAAAATTGACTTGGCTTAGGAAATTATTAGAGCACATTTTAATGGTCAATTAGTGACCATTTTAGGTAAGTTGACCATCAAATGGACTGAAAAATAGGATTGCAAAGTGAAGTTGCAGGCTGCCCTAGGACAAGCGTGAGAAGGTGAAAATTCAGTCCACTTGCACTGCCATAACTTTGGCTGTGTTGGTGCAATTGGTGTTTGGCCAATTGGACATGAAACTAGGCTTATAATGGCGCATTTTTTCTGAAGAAACCATGCCCAAAAGACCAAAGCAAGAGGACCAAAACTTGGCCCCAATCTGGACACTCTGCAACAGCCCCTGCAGAATTGACCAAATGAACAGTAACTGTTCATTTGGCCATAAATCACTGTAGATTTGGTCAATTGACCTGAAATGTTTACAGCAACAAGTTAAGACATAGACAAACAACTTTTGTGAAGGAACCTACCCCAAATTATGGCCAGAACCTAACCCAAATGGCAGTGGCAGTCACTGTTTATGTTACTGTAGATATGGTAATTTCTGCAGAATGCAAATCCGGCCAGCTGTGGTTTTTGGACCATATCTGGAGCTACAAAACTCCAAATGGAGTGATTCAAAAAAGGAAATTCAACTAGACAAAATAAGGAACAACTTTCATGTTTTCCATTTCTTCAAATTCTCACTGAAACAGTGTCCAATGGAATAGTGAAGTTGGGTCTCAAAAACTGAAATTTTCTACCCTATTGGTTTTAAGTTACAAATGGTAATGGTGACCAATTCTAACAATTTTTAAATGTAAAATGTGGTATGTTGGGAGTGCCAAAGTCAATGTACACATTTTCTATCCAAAAGTCAACATTTTTGTTGACCAAAGAGGTGAATAGTGACGCCAAAACTTGAAATGCACAAATTGAAGAATTTAAAAGTTTCAAATGCCCTAGTATACCTAACATGATTGGTTTGGATAGTTTGGCATGCCAATAGGGTTCGATTAGCAAGATCGCATATGGCAATATGCCATTACGTGATTTCATGGCTTTTAGCCATTCGACTTTGCATTGAGATTTGGCCTTGTGCTCGAGATTATTCTGACTTGGTAGTACATTGTTGCCTGGGAGATGCATATGTGACCGATGGTGTGACGGCCCGAGTACTAGATACCCAATGCGGTTACCCGTTATCCACCCGATCGTCTAGTGTAGGTTACTTGGGGCAACCAAATGAATAAAAGTGGACAAAGTAAATAATATACAAATACCAAGCAAATGAAACATATACATTCACTACACATTTAATTTCTTGCTATTTTCTTTTATTATATTATTGCACCACTAAGCATTATTGCTTAGCGCGTTGCTTTTGCCACGCGTAGGTACTGGAGATACAGATTGTGAGCCCAGTAGACCGCAGTAGGTGAGTCCATCCTGCGATTCGCACGATGTCCGTGTCACCTCATCACTGCGATTGCATTGGTAGGACATTAGATGTCATTTTGTCATTTTGTAATTAAATATTTTTTTTCTCATATGTATTTGGGATTTATGTAATGTATTTTGAGGTTCATGTAAATAATAAAGATTTATGGTTATGTATGGAAATAATTTGAGTATTTAATTGTTGTATATATATGAGAACCCTGAGAAATGGATGTTTAAGAAATGAAAAGGTTGTTGAGACCTGAAATTGAAAAAAAAATGTTGAGATCTTGATATTGAGCTTTGTGATGAAATTGGAGTTGAGAATGAATGAATTTGTTCATTGGAAGTGTTTTTAACAGGTTCCGAAGAACTGTTTTCTCCATTTTTAGCCGGTACTCTGCCGGATTTTCTTTAAAATTTACGGAACCTCAAATAAACTATGATTTTAATAAATGACTTAAATGAGTTATATTTTACAAGTTATATTCAAAAGCATGATATAAATTAATTAAGGAATATTAGAGTGTGCCGGTACACCGTGTGGCATTACTTACTCGGGTATACTGTACACGGGTAAGGGGTGTCACAAACCAAGAACTCATAATGGCCATAGCAGGTTCTAAAAGCAGTTTTAGGAATACTTTGCTCTTGTACTTTTAGTTGATAATAACCCGATCTCAGGTCAATCTTGGAGAACACAGCTACACCCCTCAACTGTTCAAACAAATCATCAATGCGGGGCAATGGATATCTGTTCTTTATTGTCTCCTTATTCAACTGTCGATAGTCGATACATAAGTGGAGAGTGCCATCCTTCTTCTTAAAAATTAACACTGGCACTCCCCAAGGTGACACAATAGGGCGGATAAAGCCCTTGTCAAGCAGCTCTTGCAACTGCACTTTCAACTCTTTTAATTCTGCTGGTGCCATTCTATATGGTGTTATAGAGATTGGGTCCACACCAGACATAACATCAATTTGAAACTGCACCTCTCTTTCTAGAGGTAATCCTGGCAATTCATCAGGAAATACATCCGAAAAGTCACATACAGTAGGGATGTCTCTCAGTGTCGGACTCCCCACTTAGGTGTCTATCACATGTGCCAAGTATGCTTCACACCCTTTTCTGATCATCCTTTTGGCTAATGAAGCCGAAATGATGTTTGATGGCAGTAACTGCCTCTCCCCATGTATTACCACATCACCATACAGAGGGAGACCAAAAGTGACTGCCTTCAGTCTACAGTCATTCATGGCGTGATGCCTAGCTAACCAATCCATGCCCAAGATGATATCATAATCTCTGAAGGGCATTTCAATCAAATCTGACAAAAAAATATGTCCTTGGATCACCAAAGGATAGTCTCTATAGATTCTGTTGACCGGGACCTCTTGTCCTAATGGACTAGTTACTAGCACTTCAAAATCTATTTTGGCACATGGAATAGCAAGTGAACTAACTATGCTAGCACTAACATATGAGTGGGTTGAACCCGGATCAGACAGTACAAATACATCTTGATCAGAGATAGAGAATGTACCGGCTACAACATCGGAAGTCTCAGCCTCTTCCCGCTGTCTCATCGTGTAAACCCTGGCTAAAGCACTCCCTTGTGCAGACTGGCTAATGGTACCCTAACTTCCAGAAGTATTTCCTCTACCTCTGCCTCTTCCTCTACGAACCGGTTGTGAACCTCTGGTAGCAGGACTCTGAATAGATCCTTCTATAGTAGTAGGAGCTGGACCAAATCTAGGGGCACAGGTGCAGTCCTTAGCAAGATGGCCCTTGCCTCCACAGTTAAAGCAAGCTCCTGTTGCCTAATAGCATTCTCTCCTATGAATCTTGCCACATGTCTCACAGGGGCGAGGAGGATATGAACCCCTGGTCAACTGCTGTCCAGATCTAGGGGGTCTCTGTCCAGAGAATCTTCCCCTTCCAAACCTTCCTCCTCTACCTCTGCTAGGTCCCCCAAATTTCTTCCTTTTTCTAGATGTACCACTAGGACTTTGTTCAACTAATTTTTCACCTTTTTCTTTCTCTGATTTTTCAGTCTTCTTAGGTTTCTCTTTCATTGGTATAGCTTCTAATTCAATTCTTTCTAACTCAAGTGCTTGAGAGATGAGCTCTGAGAAGTTAGTGTGTCAGAATCCCACTACTTGCATCCGTAGGCTGGGCTTCAAAACTGTTTCAAATCTCTTGTACCTTTCTTTGCTGGTGGACAAGAGACTCCCAGCATAGTGGCTTAAGCGAGAGAACGCCCTCTCATACTCTGCCACTGATCTGTTGCCTTACTTCAAACTCAGAAATTCTTGCAGTTTCTGATCCACATATGCAACTGGGACATATTTCTATCTGAACTCTCTGATGAAGTCATCCCAGGTCAATACCGGTGGTTCTGCCAAGCTGTGGGGGATGGTCTTCCACTAGTCATACGCATCCCCATGCAACAGCGACACCGAATACTCAAACTTTAGTTCATTTGGGTAGTGCAGCTTCTTGAACACTCGGTCCATCCTCTCTAACCACTGCTCTACCTCTAAAGGGTCTACTGTACCCTTAAATTCTATCACTCCATACTTAAGTAGCTTGTCATACTGCATGGCTAGAGGCTGTGGTTGCACCATAGTTGTCTGAAGTGGAGCTTGAGTAGGCATGCTTTTAGCCATTTGTTGGAATATTGCAGCCATCTGCTGGGCGAATTGTGTAGGAAACTGCAACATTTGTGGGACTGGTGCCACTGACCCACTGACATTTTGGAGAGCTGGGGCTTCCCCTTATGCCTCAGCCTCTACCGATTGCTCAATTGAGTGATCCCCTTCTTCCATATCAGTCTGGAGTTAGGATATCTCCTGAACAAATAACACAAGGAGATTCCCTCCGTTAGTTCATATTTATGATGTAATGCACTATATGTAACAAATAAGAACATTGAGCAGTTGTACTTAGTAAACAAAGACACAAATTCACATGTCAAAACATACTTCAAAAATTTGCTCTGATACCACTAAAACATGCCACACCATACCCCTCTGTAAGGCATAACATGATTCCATAGAATACCTAATGAACTACTGAACTTCACCTACCGATAACTCATTAAGTACCCTACAAGGGATTTTAAAAACCTTTTTCTTACTTTTTGGAAGTGGTGAGCATTTTCTTGCATGTAATATAAGTTTAAAAGCTAGTTAAAATTTTTATCCATTTTTATTTTTATGTAAATCTTGGAAAAATTTTGGCAGAGTGCCGTCTGTATTTTAAGAAAATAGTTCTTCAAATACCTGTAAAAAAACACTTCCAATATCTCGTTTCATCAAATCCAACACTACCACAATACCATTTCTCAATTCAATTGTTATAAAAAATAGAACTCAATAATTCCATTCATTTTTCATCAAAGTAAAATCAATTTACATACATCAATCCAAAATTTACATTAGAAAATCTAAAATAATATTATTACAACTTTATACAACTACTCATGACCAGTTTTTAAATAAACATACAGTTACATACACAAATATAAACATTACATTCAGGGTATAAATTTATACCCGACAAAACTTCAGGAAAGTTGGCTCCAAGATCCTCAGTAGCTCACCCCGCTACTCCTTTAGTCTCTATATCTGCGACAGCAATAACAGCCATCGCTGAGCACTATGACTCAGTGGTGCACAACATACTAAAATAACAGTTTATGCATAATTCAAATCACATTTATTCAATTATTGAACTAAACATGAAAAACAGATACAAAACATGATTTATAAATTTTTAGTCCAAACAATTTCATTTAGGAAGTCTCAAAACAATTTCATAAAAACACACAGTTATATCATGCCATTCGAAACATATTCATCTCAATAGCTAGAGGCTTATGAGAAATCACAAGGCTAGCTAGCTCAAACTATGGGTATCCATTCAATTTCTTCCTCTCTTAGCACACACCTTAACACTTCAGCCAGAGAGGGAATCAAAATGCGAAACTATTTCTTCCCACTAGTAATGCTAGTGAGGTATTCAAATATAAGGTCATGGCACTGTGGTTTCAAAACTATCTTAACAATTTACTTAACATTTATTGTCATTTCAAACACATACAAGTAAAATTTCAACAACTTAAGTCAAAAGTATAATACACATTTTGTAATACAAGTAATTCATTTCATGCACTTTGCAAATGAATTTTAAAAAATATTAATGTTGTGCACAAACCTTAAGCGAGTCGCCTCTTGGCCTTGACTCGATGCTTCGGGTTCTTTCCTGGTATTCTTTTCCACTGAAACACACAATTTTACAGTGTTTCAGTACCATAAATTATCATAAGTCCAAAAATAATTTCAAATCTATTTATATCTAACTTTAATATGCTTAACTTGACGTTCTTTAAAATTTATATTTTGGGGTTACTATTCACGATATTATTTAAATCAATTTGTTGACTTTCTAATGCTTAATAGGTATGCGAATTCCAATTTCACTCACATACCACATTTTGGTTACCTAATTTCTTGGTTTTGGTTGTTTCCTCAAACTTCAAGTCTCTTAGGCACAAATTTCAAATTTTTAGTTTTGGTATTCAGTTTTACACTATTTCATTGGTCATGTTGCTGTGCTAATTTGGCTAAGTTTTCTTCATAGAAGTTGTTCCTTATTGTCTTAACTTTATTTCCCTTTTTGAATCACTCCATTTGGAGTTTTTTAGCCCAAGTTATAGCCATTTGAATATGGATGGCCAAATTTGGTTTTACCCAGAATTCTAGGAAATTCAGGATTTTGGTAATTTTTGTGGTTGATTGCAGGTGGATTTTCAAATAGGTTATAGTATAAATTTGGGTTTTTTTCTTCATAAAAGTTGTAGTGCTATGTCTCAGCTTTCTACTGGTAAATATTCAGGTCATTTGGACAGTCCTAGGCCAAGTTATGGTCATTTACGTAAGTACTGTTCATTTGGTCATTTTTGTACAGGTCAGTGTGCCCAATCCGAATTTAACCTAATTGTTCACTAAGTTATGATCACTTTCTAAGCATGATTCCTAAATGAAAAATGTGTCATTTTGTGTCTAGTTTAATTCTCAATTGGCCTCACACCAATTGGGATGGTAAATTTTCAGTTTTGGCTCCTGAAAGGCACCTAAGTCAAGCTACCTACAGGTTGACCCTCACCAATCAGAATTTAAACTTATTTCCAACAATTCATACACACCACAAATGGTCACAATTGACCATTTCTCAACTCAAATAAGGTCAATAACATCATTTGGCCAATTCTTAAATTTTTCTCCAAAACCCTAAGGGTATAAACCCTAATTTTTCTAAATTATTCATAATTCATACAATTAAAATGTTCTAATCATCTTTACATGCTTAATCAAGCTTACATACTTAATTAATTAAGCTAAAACACTTCAACATCTCCTAACCCATGGTTGCCAAATTCTCACTCCCATTATTTAAGCCTAGTTTTCTTTATTTCTAATGAAATTTTATCACATTTAAACTTAAATTCATGCATTTGATAAAAATCTAAGCTTGAAGTTACACTTACCTCAATTTGTGAATTCACTAGTTCTTTAATTCTCCACTTTCCTCTTCCTTTTTGTTTACAAGATGCTTGTCAAGATCCAAGAACAAGATTTACTTAAAGGACTTAGGGAATTTATAGAATAAAATCAAGCTTTTGAAAGCTTGAGATGGGTGTTAATAGTGGACAGGAATGAGAGAAATGAGAGAGAAAGGGAGGGACGGCAAGGAGAAGATGAGAGAATAAAAAAAATTGTTTTTCTTTTTAATTTTAACTTTATTTATGTCACAATTATCTCTAATTTTCATAATTTACAAATTTAAAGTAATTAGGTCATGCATGATGTCATCATGATGATGTCATACTCCTATTTTATTTTCTTTTATTTAATTAATTTAATTTTTAATCCTAAAATTTTCTTTTCTCCAATTTTATTGGACAGTTAGGTCAGGTGTCAGCTCTAGGGGTGAATTGACCAATTTGCCCCTCGCTGGTTCAATCCGATTTGCAAGTTATTCGATATTTCTTTCGGATCCCTGACCTAATTATTTGACCTACTTAACAATTCTTTTTCATGATTTTCTCTTTTCCACTATGTTCGCAATAGTCCTAAGGACCGCAGCGTCATATTTTACAGTTTGAAATTTGAGTTTAGACTGACCTCGCAGTCATTCCCGAGAAGGTCACCCATCGCTGTGACTCCCGGCTCATATAACTTTTTATGCTCTGTTTTTTTTTTATTTGTACTTAACTATTTGGCAATTATTAATTATTTGTGTTCAAGGATTATCTAGGTGTCTTAGACATGGTTCTACTTCTCTTAACTGTCTGGATCGTCACCGGTCATGGGAACAGTGATATATACTAGGCTATGCAAATAGGGGTATTATAAATCTTTTTTTTTTTTGTTGACCTCGTTGGTCCTATATGAACCACTTATCTCTTTATTGGCCATAGATCCATAACCATTATCTTACCATCTCCATTTATGACTAAGGCCTATGTGCCATTTTGCACTATCTTGTTTGCTTTTGTTTAACTTATTTCTTTCTTGATAAAATAGTTCGGGATATCGTTACGCGCCTTAAGTGGGTTATTTGCCCCAGTGGCAATTCCTCATCCAGTGTTTTTTTTCTTTCTTTCATTCCACAACTTAACTTTAATTATTTTATTCCTCAATCTTATCTTCTTCCTTAACTTGACTGTCGAGTCATGATTTAACACCTCTTATCATCCCTAATAAATCCGCTATACTTCAATATTACTTTGATTTAGTCCTCTGAAAATTCTAGTCAACACTTTAACTAATATTCATAATGTTTCTTTATTACATTTGCACCAACTACTCTAATTTTTACTTCCACAACCCTTTTATCTATCGATATTCTATAGCTTATTTTGCACTAATGTGTAGTCATTACTTCCTTTTGTACTCAACTATAACCTTTCGATATTCTAACTTTAGAGTTTTAAATCCTGGGTTAGGATTTTCAAACTCCTTTCCAATAAGAAAACTTTACCTTATCATAACTATACCAAAACAGATGCCGTTTGCAACTATTCTTATCCTTGTGTACTATTGGGTAGTACATATAAATCCCAAGTCAGTATTGTAATCTGCAGCTTACAACACAAACATCAAGAATATTGTATAGTTACTATGATACATCCCAATAGATCAAACTTCCCTATATCTTATTTCTTTCAAATCCACTAATATCTTAAACTTATTTTAATTATGGTACCCACTGACATCTATCAGCAGTAATACCCTTACCTGCATCTAAGGTAGCTATATTACTATAACTTACTTTTAGATCCTTTTGCCTTACCTAATTAGGCTTACTAATTAACTTTATAATTTATCATAGTCTAGGAGATGTCTCTCACTAGAAACTTTTCCAAAATTAATTCTAATCACGCTTATTATCGTAATTCTTATTCTAAAAGACTAATCACTAACACATCAAAATTTATTTTTATACATATACATATCTTAGTTAAGAATTGAGAAAATACCAGCAACAATGTCAGAAGTCTCATCCTCGTCCCTCTATTGCATAGTGTATACTCTAGCTAGAGCATCACCTTATCCTGGCCGATTCACAGTACTCTGACTTCCAGGTGTACTACCCCTACCTCTGCCTCTGCCTCTACCAACTGCTGGTGAACTCTTTGGGGTAAAAACTTAGGCTGATCCTTCTTATGTGATAAATGATCCATAATGGCATGGACTTATGCAATCCTTAACAAAATGACCAGTCCCTCCACAATTAAAACATGCTCCTATAGCTCCATAACATACTCCACTATGTGGTTTACCACAAGTCTCACAAAGTCGATTCGACAGCGTATTTCTGTGTGTCTGCTGAGTTTACTGATTGGATCAGAGTGGTTTTTGTCCAGAAGATCTACCTCTACCCGATTCGCGTGAGCTAGATCCTCCAAAATGTTTTCTCTTCCCTGAACTACTTTTTGTAGTTTGACTAGTAGCTTTTTCTATTTTCTCTTTCTCTTCTGTACTTTTTTCACTGCCCCTTCTGATTTTATCCTTTCCAGTTCTAGGGCTTGTGAAATCAATTCAGAAAAATTCTGGTGCTAGAACCCCACCACTTGCATTCTCAAGCTAGGCCTCAACCCAGCCTCAAACCTCTTACACCAGTCTCTGGGGGTGGTGACTAAGCTTCCAGCATAGTGGCTTAGTCGAGAGAAATCCCGCTCATACTCTGCTACAGTTTTATCCCCTTGCATCAAACATAAAAACTCTTGCAGCTTCATGTCTACATAAGTATTGGGGACCCACTTTTGCCGAAATTCCCTCAAAAAGTCAGCCCATGTGAGGACTGGTGGCTCTACCAGGTAGTGGGGGATGGTCTTCCACCACTCATATGCATCCCCTTGCAGAAGTGATACTGAATATTCAAACTTCAACTCTTCAGCACACTGTAGTTTTCTGAAAACTTGTTCCATCCTCTCTAACCACTGTTCTGCTTCTAGTGGATCCACTGTTCCTTTTAATTCTATAGCCCTAAATTTCATTAACTTCTCATATTGTCTTACTAGGGGCTGTGGTTGTGCTGTAGGGGCTTGTGTCTGAGCTTGTGTTGGTAAGTTTCCCACCATTTGTTGAAAAAATGCAGCCATTTACTGTGCAAACTGAGCAGGGAACTACAGTGCTTGAGGAGGAGCTGGAGTGGCTGACCCACTCACATTCTGGAGTGCTGGGGCTTCTCCTTGGCCTTAACCTCGATAGATTGTTCTACGGAATGATCTCCATCTTTCATTCCGCTTTCAGAAAATTTCTACTCTCTGATAACAAACACAAGGAGGTTGACCTCCGTTAATGTATATTCATGATGTAAATATGTCATATTTATCAAACATTTGAGCAGTTGTATTTATCGACAAAATATTTTAAATTCACAGTTCAAAATTTATTGTAAAACCATTACTCTGATACCACTAAACATGTCACACCCTACCCCTTAGTAAGATGTAACATGATCCCGTAGTACATCTAATGAAATACCATACTTCGCCTACCGGTAACCCATTAAATATACTATAAGGGATTTTAAAACAATTTTCTTACTTTTTGAAAATGATGAGCTTTTACAGCAAGTATTAAAAATATTTACTTAAAGTTTAAAGACTAGTCAAAATTTTTGTACATTTTTATTTTATGTAAATTTTGGAAAATTTTCGGCAGAGTGCCGTCTATATTTGGGAAAAATAGCTCTTCAAAACCTGTGAAAACACTTCCAAATAGTTCATTTCATTTCTCAACTCCAACCGCCAATATATCCTCAAATTAGTACAATTCAACCAAATTTCAACTCAAATTTCACAACTTAAGAATTTTTCAAAATAATTTGATAAACTCATAAACATTGCATTAAATTAAATTTTCATATACAAATCTTAATTTACAAAAGAAAAATAAAAAATAATATTATTACAACTTTAATGTACAACTACTCAATTTTACATTAACACATATGACACTAAACTATTTACATCAACATAAACTATAAGGGTATAACTAAATACCCGTACAAAAGCCTCCGTGAAGTCCCTACAATCAGTAGCTCACTCTACTACTTTTTCCTTGTCTCTATCTGCGACAGCAAAGAAAGCTATCGCTGAGTATAAAAATACTCAGTGGTGCACAATAAAATATAAAATGCAAAATATAAAACATTTGTCATTAATTCACAGTTCAAATATTTCACAATCACATTTCACAATTTTTCAAATCACATTAATAACAAATCACAATTTAAATATTTCATAATTTTTAAAGCTTAATATAACACAAATTTGATCAAACAATTTAATAATCATAGTGTTGCCAATCAATAACACAACTTAGGCCATGACACAAAATTTCCAAACATGTCGTGTTGTACACCACGATAAGGCAAACTCACCCCACTAATCGAAATCAATGAGGGAGGTAGCTAGCTAGCTAATGAGTACTCATCCAAACTCACCTCAGACTAGCAAGCCAGAGAATGAGGAATATAGTTAAACTCACCGCATAAATGGAGGAGGAACATACTGATATTGCCATGCCAAGTGTGAATAAAAAATAATTTAAATCAAGTTATTCAAACATTTTATACAATTAACAAATCATATTTCATTCCAAACTTTTCATTTACAAAGTAGGCAACACACTATTTTTCAAATAAGATTTTCAAAGCCATGACAATCAAAATTATTCACAACATTTATTTTAAGAATTGTCAAGTAGAAACAAAGAATTTTAAGTTTGTTGTGCACAAACCTGATGTGAGTCGCCTCTAGGCCTTGACTCAGTTTGCCCTATTCTTTTTCAGGTCTTTTTCAGCTGAAACACGCAATTTATAGTGTTTTAGTATCTTATGTCACAATAAATCCAATAATTAATTCATATATACTTAATTCTAGCCTCAATATGCTTAAATTAACGTTATTGGAAATTTTCATTTCGGAGTTACTATTCACAATATTATTCAAGTCAATTTGTTAACTTTCTAATGCTTAATAGGTATGGTAATTCTAATTTCACCCATATACCACATTTTGGTTACCTAACTTGTTGGTTTTGGTTGTTTTCCTCAAATCTTAAGTCTCTTAGGTGAAATTCCAAAAATTTTAGATTTTGTGTCTTGTTTTTCACTGTTCCATTCTTCAAGTTGCTGTGGTAATTTGGCTAAGTTTTCTTCATAGAAGTTGTTCCTTATTGTCTTAACTTTATTTTCATTTTTGAATCACTCTATTTGGAGTTTTTTAGCCCAAGTTACAGCCATTTGAACATGGCTGGCCAGATTTGGTGTTGCCTAGAATTCTGAGCATTTTCTGGACAATGGCAGTTTTTGTGGATTGACTGCAGGTGAGTTTTTGGATAGCTTATGATCACAATTTATTTGGTTTCTCCATGAAAGTTGTAGGGCTATGTCTCAGCTTTCTATCGATATAAAATTCAGGTCATTTGGACATTCTTAGATCAAGTTATGGTCATTTACGTAACTACTATTCATTTTGTCATTTTTGTATAGGTCAGTGTGCCTAATTCTGGATTTGGCCTAATTCTGGATTTGGCCAAAAGAAAAGATTTAATTGTAACACCCCTATGTTCAGTGGTATGTTCTACTATTCCGATGACAGTGTCTGTCCGGACAGCTATGATGCTTGGAATTATATTTAAATATTAGTGAGGAGACATAAAATAATGAAATACAAGAAAGGAAAATACAAGAAAAACAAAGGAAAAATAATAGCAATGAAATGAAACTAAGTTAAACGAGCCAACATAGCTGATGGGTAACATGCCAGGGAAGTTACGGTGCAGGCAATAACCGACTCCAGGACTGCAGGGAACCCTCGGAATTTAATTTCGAGACATAATTAAAGACTTATTGAAGTATAAATGTCCATAGAAATATCAAAGAAAAATTAATTAATTAGTATAAAGAAAAACGAGAAATCGAGAAAATGACAAAACTTGGTGTTATCGAAAAATCGAGAATGCAACCCGAATAGGGGCATTGTGGTCATTTGACATCCCGAGTTGTCTTTTGACCTAAATGTCCGTTAAAAATACATGATATTACACTAGGAAAATGTCATGAAAAATTAAAATGGTGGTACATAATCTAAATAGCAAAAGATAGGAGGAAAATGTGGGAAATTGGAAACTTGGAATAAACAAACCTTATAATTGATTTTAGTGCTCCACTAACATCTTCAAAGTGGCTCTAGTGCTAGTGGGAGATTGTTAGTAGTATGCCCTAGAGCATATCATTTAGTATGTATCTTGTACATATTTTATTAATAAAAGGCATTTCCACTTTTTCTTTTACATAAGATATTTATGTGTAATAGAAAAGGTCCATTGATATTTTGTTAGAAATATTATTCTTAAGTTGTTAAGAATATGAGTGACAATATTTCTAGTACAAAATATCATAAATAGGTTCACAATCGAGGATACTTCATAATAAGGAGATGACTTATCCAGAAAGATTGTATTCATGTTTGTTCCCAAGTTATTTATATGAGATATAAATAAGATGGAATGGTGAGTCTCATGCCATATAACAAACATGATAGGCACTTATAAATGATAAGTAGGCCGAACCAGTGACACTTATGACAAGCACATGGAGTTTACTCTTGTCAATGTTTTGTCATAAATCATATCAGTGCATATAATCTTTAGACCTGAAATAGCACAGTTATCTTGTATATAGGTAGTTTGAGTTTGATACTGCTTTCATACTTGTACTGTGTATAGGTATATGGGCATGTGTTGGCTCCTACTAGTTATATATGGAGGTAGGTGTTGATCAAGGTGGAATCTGTTCCTCTAAGTAAATAGAGATAAAATCCTATGTTCATTTAATTGTTCTTGATGTTTTAAGTTCCTGGCCAGGACAGATAGACTTATTCAGAAAAGAGTTTTTGATGAGAAAATCTTTTTAATCAAGAACTGGAATTAAAAGAGAACATAATATTTATAGCAAATGGAGTTTGACATAAACCATGACTCCAGCTTGAGTTGGGATTTTGTAATAGAGAGATTCTAGTGCATGGTAACATATGATTATATGTTCATTTAAGGTAAACCTTATTACTAATTGGGTGGCCATGGCATGCTATGCTAGGTGTTAACCATGGTCTAGAGATTCATAAAATGATTTAGAGAAATCATTTATGGTAAGAAAGAGTTCTGATGATATTAAGAGTTGATATCATGTCTCATTGCCAATTAGTGATGAGCCTAGTAAGTCACACACATACACAAGTTATCACCTAATTAACTATGATTTAATTAATTAATTAAAGAGTTTAATTGATTAATTAAATAGGTTTAGTTTGCAATTAGTTTGCAAAGTCCCTAGCATGACTTGAAACCAAATCTAGATTATTGGATGTATAATATAAGTTAAATTTATATTTATAGTGTTTAAATATGAATTTAATTAATGAGAAATTAATTAATAGAGATTAATTAATTAATTTATATTTGATATAAATTAATTAGAAGAAGAAAATAATTATTTTGGGTTAAGAACTCAAAATTAAGACACATGGGCATTTTGGTCATTTCACAGTGTGACACGTGGCACCATGAGATGGTGGCACATGGGATTACACATAAGCTTGCCAAATGTTTTTTTTTTAATCATGTAAGATGATTAAAATCAATATTAAATATAGGTTTGACACTTGGCACAATGTGATTGGGTCACTTAAACCTAGAGCTAATCAAAGGGTGACATGTGGCAAGGGTTTAAAGTGTTAACCTAGCTATTTAAGTGTTGTTATGAGAAAATAAAATACAACCAGCAGCCACACTCCTTGGTCACGCCATTTTGCAGCCCTCCCTCTATTCTTCTTCATCTCTCATCAATTCAAAGAGATTAGCCATCAATCTCTTGAATTAAGAACGCTAGAAATTGTTTCTAGTGTCCTGTTTACATCTCTAATCTCTTAAAAGACAGAACTTGAATTTCTAATTAATAGAAAAGGCTTTAGAAGCTGTTCAAGGGCTGCCATAGGTGTTCTTGATGTGGACAAGCTAGAGGGACAACATCTGGTGTCCTGAAGACGAATCTCAAAGGCGCAGACACGCTGCAGTGCATCAAGAGGTTAGTGTAATCGTTCTTGATTTAATCTAGGGTTCTAAAATTAATCTGATTAATTTTAAAATTTTAAATGGCAAATACAGATCCAAAAACATATTAAAAGAGTTTTAATATGTTGTTTATCATTGAAATCAAATAGATAAAAATAAATATTGCATGGTGCATGTGACCCTAGGTGAAAATTTTTGAATTCAATGGTATAAACTTGTGTTTTTCACGCTTCCGTTCCTTCAATTGGTATCAGAGCCACTATATTTGCCGTTTAGATTGTTGATTATATGATTTAATTGTGTGATTTGATAATGAGATGATTGATCCATTGCTGGTTGGATCAAGAGGTGTGGCGGCATGCTTGATGAACTCCAACATGGTGCGCATGGCTTTGGAAGATCATGGTGCGCATGGTTGTTATTAAATTCTGCAATTGTTGCATGATGAAAGGTTCATCATATGACTAATTAAAATGTTTAATTAGGATTTTTAATTACACAATTAAATTATGATTCAAATCAGAATTTTAAAAATTGTTTGAATGTGATTCAAATCTGAATTTTAAAAGTTGTTTGAATGTGATTCAAATATGAATTTTTAAAGTTGTTTGAATCATATTTAAATCTGATTTTTTAAAATTGATTGAATAAAATTCAGATCTGATTTTTTATAAAATGTTTGAATGTGATTCAAATCTGAATTTTTGAAGTTGTTTGAATGTGATTCAAATATGAATTTTTAAATTTGTTTGAATGAGATTCAAATCTGAATTTTTAAATTTATTTGAATCATATTCAAATCTGGATTTTTAAGTTGAATATGAGATATTCAATTTAATTTAAGTATGTATGTTTTATTTAATTGTTAAATAGTGATATGCATGATGGATGATCATGGACTATAAAAGACCAATGTGATTGGATTTATTTCTTTTATGTTTCTTTCTGATTGTAAATTAATTAATTTATTTTAATTTATTTTGGGCATGTGTTATTAAGTTTGTAATAAATTTTGGGTTGTAATTTCATTTATTTAAGTTCTTGTAAATTTTCCTTGGTATGCCAAGGATTACTATGTAATATTGGATTGCAAGAAGTTCAAGGAGGTCAAGAGCATTGGTGGGACCAGTGGGAGGAATTCAAGATCAAGTGTTGATTATGTACTCCTTCAGCAACTCTTGTAAAATGAATGAATGAAATGCACCTAGGAATGCCCTGATTCAATTCTTGGTGGCTCAGAATTGAATCCCTTAGAAAGTCCATGATCATACCATATTTACTGCTTATCCATGAATGCATGAGATGTATGGGAATGTATGCAATTATATGAAATATGCATGCTAAATGGATAATGTGCAAAGTGAGACCATAATAGTAATTAGAATGACCAAAAAATCTTCCAAACAAATGATTAAGTTGGAAATGCTATAATTAAAGTAATTATAACATAGGCCCTCCATTGGGGCAATTATTTTAAGAAATTTTAAATAGTTGCATGAGATGCAATTAATTTAAGAGATTTTCTTAAGAATAATTGTTAAGCATGAGATGTTGTAAATATGTAAATGGTTTAGTGGACAATATTGGATGTACCTGAGGACATTAAAATTATTTGCATAATTACTGGCTCAATGGGATCAACTTAACTAATGCAAGATAAGTCAATAATGGATGTAACTGAGATTTTGAGCATTAGGGGCTGGGTAAAGGATTGAACCTCACATGAGATGTGATGGGCAAGGAGTTGCTCACTTATAGTTTATTGTAATTCCAATAATGGATGCACCTGAGGATGATCAATAGAATTATAAGAATTCAATCACCCACTAGAAATCCATCCAACTAGGATTTCTGTTTCCTACTTTGGAAGTGTAGGATTCGCTAAGTTAGTGGGAGGACCAATTTGATTAAAAGACCATAATCATTTTGGTTAATTACATGATACATTTACTAATTAATTTGATTATTTTCTGCAGTTAATTTTCTGATAAAAATGAGCACAAAACAACCACCACCATCCATTATCCTTGCAAGCATACTTGATCACAATAGGTTGACAGGACCAAATCATGCGATTGGCTAAGAAATTTGAAGCTTGTCCTGAACCTTGAACATATAGGATATGTTCTAGATTCAAATGTTCCTGGTCCCTTACCTCCAGAGGCCACACAAGAGGAACATGGTACTTTGGACAAGTGGAAAGAGCATGATATGAGAGCTAAGTGTTTCATGCTTGCTTCCATGAGTAATGAGTTACAGAAGCAACATGAGAACATGCAGAGTGCGAGTGAGATCCTCCTTCACCTACAAGAGTTGTATGGTGAGCACAGTAGGAATGCTAGGTATGAGATATCTAGACAGCTATTCCGTATGAGGATGTCTGAGGGACAGAATGTTGGGGATCATGTCCACAAGATGATTCATCTGATTGAGCAGTTGGAACATCTTGACTTCAACATGGATTTCCAACTACAGACGGATTTGATCCTTCAGTCCCTTCCTGAGTCTTTTGGGAATTTTGTGACAAATTTCCATTTGACTAAATAGGAATGCACCTTAGCTGGTTTTACTCAACATGCTGGTTATTGCTCAAAAGAATATGCCAGGCAATAAAGGAAAAGAGGTAGCTTTGATTGCATCTTCTTCTACTGGAAAGTCCAACAAGAAAAAGGTCAATAAGCAAAAGAAATCTCAGATTCCTGGTCCTTCTAAGAAAATAGCTAAATAGAAAAGAAAGACCAAAGCTGACAAAGGCAAAGGAAAGTGTTTCCATTGCCAGTAAGAAAGTGTTTCCACTGCCCAGAGTATAGCAATCTAAATTAATGCAATGCCATGGTGAAAACCAACTCAAGTTCAAAATATATTTGGCACTTAAGGTTATTTCATGTTGCAGAAGATAGGATTGCAAAACTGGAGAAAATGGAGATTCTATCCTCATTGGGCACTGAGCCTACTCCAACTTGTGAATCTTGCCTTCAAGGCAAAATGACTAGATCACCCTTTATTGGACAAGGGCTAAGAGCTAAAAATATTTTGGAGCTAATACATAGTGATGTATGTGGTCCATTTAAGGAAATGGCTAGAGGGGGTTTTCATTATTTTATTACCTTTACTGATGATAAATCAAGGTTTGGGTATTTGTATTTGATGAAATACAAACATGAATCTTTTGAAAAGTTCAAAGAATTTAAATCTGAAGTAGAAAATCAAACAGGAAAGAATATTAAAGCTCTTCGATCAGATGATAGAGGTGAATATTTGAGTACTGAATTTGATGAATACTTGAGAGAGCATGGCATTATTTCTCAGCTGACTCCTCCAAGAACGCCACAGCTGAATGGTGTATCTGAAAGGAGAAATCGTACCCTATTGGATATGGTACATAGTATGATGAGCTATACTGATATGCCAATCTTCTTTTGGGGATTTGCATTAGAATCAGCTTTGTATATTCTGAATAGGATTCCATCAAAATCAGTTTCTTCCACACCTTATGAGATATGGCATGGAAGAAAACCAAGTCTTAAGCATGTTAAGATTTGGGGTTGTCCAGCTTATATCAAAAAGCTGAACACTGATAAATTGGAGACCAGATCAGAAAAAGTCGATTTGTTGGATATCCAAAAGATAGTTTTGGATATTATTTTTATTTGCCTACTTCACAAAAGGTTGTGATAAGTAGAGATGCCACATTTCTTGAACAACAGTTTGTTTAAGAAGGAGGCAAAGGAAGACAAATAGAGTTAGAATTGGAGAATTCTGACCAACCAACAGATCAGATGGATATAGATCCATCTAGTCAACCAATACCCATTGATGAAACATCTATAGCTGTTCCTCGTAGAATAACCAGGGTATCTCACCCACCAGTGAGATATGGTTTTCTTCATGAAGAAGAACAAGAGTTGTCTACTCATGAAGAAGTAGATCATGGAGATGATCCACTTACCTATGAAGAAGCTATATCAGATATAGACTCTTCAAAATGGATTGATGCTATGAAATCCGAGATTGATTCCATGTATAAGAATCAAGTTTGGGATCTTGTTGACCCACCTGAAGGTATTATACCTATAGGGAACAAATGGGTTTTCAAGAAGAAAATTGGTTCTGATAGAAAGGTAGAGACCTATAAGGCAAGGCTAGTAGCGAAAGGGTTTCGCCAAAGGCAAGGAATCGACTATGAGAAGACTTTCTCGCCTGTTGCCATGCTTAAATCAATTAGGATTTTATTAGCAATAGCTGCATACTATGATTATGAGATTTGGCAGATGGATGTCAAAACAGCTTTTCTCAATGGATACATTGAAGAAAACATTTTCATGGAACAATCTAAGGGATTTGAATCCCAAGATGGTTCCAAGGTATGCAAGCTAAAGCGATCCATTTATGGGTTGAAACAAGCTTCGAGGAGTTGGAACATCCGTTTTGATGAAGCCACTAAATCCTTTGGTTTTATCAAAAATGAGGATGAGCCATGTGTATATAAGAAGGTTAGTGACAGTGTTATCACTTTCCTTGTCTTATATGTGGATGACATACTATTAATGGGTAATGACACAGGTATGTTAACAACTATAAAGGTATGGTTGTCAAATACATTCTCCATGAAAGACTTAGGGGAGGCAACCTATATTCTTGGGATTCGCATCTATAGAGATAGAGCGAAAAGAATAATTGGTTTATCCCAAAGTCTATACTTGCAAAAGGTGTTAAAGAGGTTTAACATGCTTGATTCCAAGAGAGGATTGTTACCAGTGAGACATGGTATCCATATTTCTAAAGAGATGTCTCCAAAGACGCCTGAAGAAAGAGATAAGATGGCCAGGATTCCATATGCTTCGGCTATTGGAAGTTTAATGTATGCAATGTTGTGTACTAGGCCGGATATCGCATATGCTGTTAGTTTCACTAGCAGGTATGTGACACCCCTTACCCGTGTACAGTATACCCGAGTAAGCAATGTCACACGGTGTACCGGCACACTCTAATATGCCTTATTTAATTTTTATCATGCTTTTGAATATAATTTGTGAAATATAATTTATTTAAGCCATTTATCGAAATTTTCATTTATTTGAGGTTCCGAAAATTTTAAAGAAAATTCGGCAGAGTACCGGCTAAAAATGGAGAAAACAGTTCTTCGGAACCTGTTAAAAACACTTCCAATATTTGTATTCAATCATCTCAAACTCCAATATCCAAAATCTCAACAATTTTCAATTTCGGTTCTCAACAACCTTTTCATTTCTCAAACATCCATTTCTCATAATGCTCATATACAACAATAAATAAATGCTCAAATTTTGCATTCATAACCATAACTTTCATTATTTATATGAACATCAAAATACATTACATAAGTTCAAATACATATGAGGAAGTAAAAATTAGCTACAAAATATCAAAATGACGCCTAGTGTCCTACCAATGCACTGCAGAAGTTGAGGTGACACGGACACTGTGTAGAACTGCAGGATGGACTCACCCAGTCAACGGTCTACTGGGCTTACGATCTGTATCTCCAGAACCTACGCGTGGCAAAAGCAACGCGCTAAGCAATAATGCTTAGTGGTGCAATAATAAAATAAAGGAAATAGCAAGAAATAAATATGTAATGAATGTATATGTTATATTTGTTTGGTATTTGTATATCATTTACTTTGTCCACTTTTATTCATTTGGTTGCCCCAAGTAACCTACACTAGACGACTGGACTGGATAACGGGTAAACTGGCACTGGGTATCAAGTACCTCGGGATGTCACACCATCGGTCACATATGCATCTCCAGGCAATGTAACAGCTAACAAGTCAGAACAATATCGTGCACAAGGCCAAGTCTCAATACAAGGTCGAATGGCTAAAAGCCATAAAATCACGAATGGCATATTGCCATGTGCGATCGCTAATCGAACCCTATTGGCATGCCAAACTATCCAAACCAATCTTGTTAGGTATACTAGGGCATTTGAAACTTTTAAATTCTTCAATTTGTGAATTTCATGTTTTGGTGTTACTATTCACCTCATTGGTCAACAAAAAAGTTGACTTTTGGATAGAAAATATGTACATTGACTTTGGCACTCCCAACATACCACATTTCATGTTTAAAACTTGTTAGAATTTGTCACCATTACTATTTCTAACTTAAAACCAAGAGGGCAGAAAATTTCAGTTTTTGTAGCATAATTTTGCTGTTCTATTAAGCACTGTTGCAGTGGGAATTTGAAGAAATGACAAACATGAAAGTTATTCCTTATTTTGTCTAGTTGAATTTCCTTTTCTTGAATCACTCCGTTTGGAGTTTTGTAGCTCCAGATATGGCTCAAAAACCACAGCTGGCCGGATTGCCAATCTGCAGAATTGACCATATCTACAGTAACATGAACAGTGACTGAGATTGCATTTTTGAATTGGTTCTGGCCATAATTTGGGGTAGTTTTCTTCATGAAAGTTGTTTGTCTATGTCTTAACTTGTTGCTGTAAAAATTTCAGGTCAATTGACCCAATCTACAGTGAGTTATGGCTAAATGAACAGTTACTATTCATTTGGTCATTCTACAGAATCAGTTGCAGGGTGTCCGGATTGGGGCCAACTTTGGTCCTCTTGCTTTGGACTTTTGGGCATGGTTTCTTCAGCAAAAATGTGCCATTATAATCCTAGTTTCATGTCCAATTGGCCAAACACCAATTGGACCAACACAACCCAAGTTATGGCAGTCCAAGTGGACTGAAATTTCAGTCACCCTGCCACTTTCCTAGGGCAGCCTACACATTCACTTTGCCATACTATTTTTCAGTCCAAATTGTGGTCAACTTACCTAAAATGGTCACTAATTGACCATTAAAATGTTCTCTAACAATTTCCTAAGCCAAGTCAATTTTTCACTTCTCAAAACCCTAATTCCCATATGAGTTTTCACAAATTCCTTATTCAACTCTTTCATTCTTTGTATATGTATATGTATACACTTTAAACATAAGCTCTAGTTCACTCTAAGTCCATCAAAACAATCAAAATAATTCCTTCACAAGGGCTGCTGAAAATTCATAGTATGTATACACATAATTCTTGTTCATTTTAGTTACAATTCTTACTCAATTCAAGTTACAAATCATAAAAATAAAGAGTTTTAAGTATCTAATGCACTAACCTTGAATAGGGTAGATTTTTCCCAACTCAAACTTCACTTTCTTTCCTCTTCTTGGCTGCCAAAAGCTTCCCCTAGAGATATGGTCAAGTTTTAATGAAAGGAGTTAGGGTTTAGTGGTGTAACAAAGGAAGGAATTAAGCTTGCTTGATTGAACATCAATGGAGGGAGGAAAGGAAGAGGTTTCGGCTGGTTGGGGTCCAAAGGAAGAAGATGACATTTTTCTTTTATTTTCAGCCTCTTTAGTTTGTTTTAAGTGTCTTTGTTATATGGTGATTGGTGGACCATTTTTAAATGACATAATTATGATGTCACAATTCCCATTTACTTACTTTTCTTCTTACTTTTGTTTTCTTATTTTCATTTCTCATTTTTAATAAATTTTTCATCAATATTAATTCATATTTTATGTCACAATATTTATTTACTCAATTGGACAAGTTGGCCAAAAATCACCTCTAAAGGCGAAATGACCAAAATGCCCTCCGTTTGGCTTAACGGGTCAAAATTGTCTGTACCGATTGAAAAATTTTTCTAGGTATTTTCTTGGCATTCTAAATCCATAGGAACCTCAGTAATCCTTCTCTAGAGTCCCAAAAATTATTTTATAATTTTTCTCCCGGGTCTAGGGCTCCTCGTTGCGAGAACCGCAACTTCCCTCTGGTTACCCATCGCTTGGGCACCGACTCGTTTAACTCGGTTGTATTTTATTTCTAAAATTTTTACCAAATTTTTCTTATTAATATTTGAGTTAATTATGGTCCCTCACTGTAATTTAAATATTTTGCCGGACGTTTTAGCTGTTCGGACCGACACCGGTCACCGGAACAGCAGGATGTACGGAGTTGTTACCGGGAGGGTGTTACAACTCTTCCCCTCTAATTTAAATTTCGTCCTCGAAATTTACCTGATGCAAACAGTTGAGGGAACTGTTGCCTCATCGTCTCTTCACTTTCCCAAGTTGCCTCCTCGGTGTTGTGGTGCCTCCATAGCACTTTCACCAGTGGAATCTGCTTGTTCCTCAACTCTTTCACTTCCCGAGCCAGGATCCGTAGAGGTTCTTCTTCATACGTCAAATCTGGTTGTATTTCAATTTCTTCCCTGGAGATGACATGTGAAGGATCTGAGCGGTATCTTCTGAGCATGGATACGTGAAACACATTGTGAATCTTGTCCAGCTCTGGTGGTAAAGCTAGCCTATAGGCCACTGGACCCACACGTTCAATGACTTCATATGGGCCAATGAACCTAGGGCTTAACTTACCTTTTCTTCCAAACCTCAGTACTTTCTTCCACAGTGACACCTTGAGGAACACTTTGTCGTCAACCACATATTATATTTCCTTTCTCTTCAGGTCGGCATAAGATTTACATGCATGCGAGGCAACCTTCAGATTGGCTTTGATTAGTTTCACTTTCTCCTCAACTGTTTCACTGTGTCCAGCCCCACCGCTTTGTCTTCGCCAATTCAGTCCAAAGACACCGAGTTCTACATTTTCTCCCATACAAAGGCTTCATATGGGGCCATTTGGATGCTAGCTTGGTAGCTATTGTTGTATGCAAATTCTGCCAGTGGGAGGTATCTATCCCAACTTCCCTCAAATTCAATGACACAACTCCTCAGCATATCCTCAAGGACATGACATATATTTCATGTTATTGTTATCATTTCAGTTCAATATTTGTATTAATTCAATTGGTTCAATTGTTTACCTGGATTACTCTTTCTGATTGCCCATCCGTTTGAGGATGGAAATCTGTGCTAAAGTGGAGTTGTGTACCCAAGGACTCATGCAACTTCTTCTAAAATCTCGATGTGAACCTTGGGTCTCGATCAGATATGATGGAAAGTGAAATTCCATGCAGTCTAATTATCTCACTGATATACAATTCTGTGAACTTCTCCAGTGAGTAGTCAATTCTAACTAGCAGAAAGAGGGCTGACTTGGTCAATCTATCCACTATTACCCATGCTGCATCATGTTTCTTCCGGGTGAGAGGTAGACCACTTACAAAATCCATGGTGACCCGATCCCATTTCCATTCAGGTATGCGTATAGGTCAGTAGTAATCTCGATGGAACTTGATGTTCTGCCTTGACTTGGCCGACATGTCAAGCATTTAGTCACATAGTCACTATGTCCTTTTTCATACTGTGCCACCAATATCAAGCTTGGATCATGATACATCTTTGTACTTCCCGGTGCATAGCATATACGCCGTGTGTGCCTCTTTAGAATATCGGCCTTCAATTCCCCATTATCCGTACACACGCCTTCCTTTGTAATACAGACACCCATCTGCTTTCACCTCATGGTCAGTTGCTTTTCCCTCTAGGATTTTGCTCATAATAGCCAGTAACTTTTCATCTACTTTTTGCCCATCTAAAATCTACTATAGCAGGTTTGGCCTCACTTGCAACTCAGCCAAAATAGCTCCATCTCGAATCAAAGATAGACGGGCATTCAATGATCTCAAAGCTGTGATGGACTTTCTGCTCAAAGCATCAGCAACTACATTTGCCTTCCCAGGATGGTAGTCAATCACATAATCATAATCCTTCAGGAACTCAATCCAACGCCTCTGTCTAACGTTGAGCTCCCTCTGAGTTGGCAAATATTTCTGGCTTTTGTGGTCTGTGTAAATGTAGCACTTTTCACCATACAAGTAATGCCTCCATATCTTCAGTGCGAAGATAATTGCTGCAAGCTCTAGATCATGGGTAGGGTAATTCTGTTCATGTGGCCTTAGCTGCTTGGAAGCATAAGTGACCACCTTTCCCTCTTGCATCAATACACACCCTAGCCCATTATGTGAGGCATCACTGTAGACCACAAAGTCTTTTCCTGACACTGGCTGTGTTAACACTGGTGCCTCTGTCAACATAGCCTTCAACTTCTCAAAACTGGTCTAACACTTGTCATTCCAGTCAAATCTAACATTCTTGTGTAACAACTTGGTCATTGGAGCAGCTATTAAAGAAAATCCCTTCACAAATCTCCTGTAATACCCAGCTAGCCCCAAGAAGCTTCTGACCTCAGTTGTATTCCTGGGAGGCTTCCATTCCATCACTGCTTCTATTTTCTTAGGATCCACCCTAATCCCATCAGCTGACACTATGTGTCCAAGGAATGTAATCTCATTCAGCCAAAAGTCACACTTGGACAACTTAGCATACAGCTTCTTTTCCTTCAGGGTTTGCAGAACAATCCTCAAATGCTCATCATGTTCTTCACTGGTCTTGGAATACACCAAAATATCGTCAATAAAGACCACTACGAACCGATCTAGGTATGGATGGAAGATACGGTTCATAAGGTCCATAAATGCTGCTGGTGCATTTGTTATGCCAAAGGGAATCACCAGAAACTCATAATGCCCATACTGGGTCCTGAATGCAGTCTTTGGCACATCTGCATCCTTCACCCTCAACTGATGATACCCTGATCTGAGATCAATCTTAGAAAATACTCCTGCTCTCTTCAACTGATCAAACAGATCATCAATTCTAGGCAACGGCTATTTGTTCTTCACAGTCACTTTATTCAACTGTCGGTAATCAATGCAAAGACTCAAAGTCCCATCCTTCTTCTTTACAAACAACACTGGGGCTCCCCATGGTGACACACTGGGGTGTATGAACCCCTTATCAAGCAACTCTTGCAACTGAGTTTTCAACTCCCTCAATTCCATGGGTGCCATCCTATAAGGAGCAATGGAAATGAGTGTTGTACCCGGCAGTGTCTCAATAGCAAATTCAACTTCCCTTTCTGGTGGCAAACCAGGCAACTCTTCGGGAAATACCTCTGGGAAATCTCTTACTGTGGGTATGTCACCCAGGTTTGGCTTAGCCTGCCTAGTATCCACCACATGTGCTAGGTAGGCTTCACAGGCTTTTCTCATCATTCTTCTTGCAACTGTGGCTGAGACGACATTGGACAAGAAATCTGTCCTTTCACCCACAACTGTAATCTCATTATCCTCAGGAGTTTTCAGGGAAATTCTCTTCAATTTGCAATCAACTATTGCCTGATGACGTGACAACCAGTCCATTCCCAAAATCATGTCAAACTCGTGGAAGGGCAACTCAATCAGGTCTGCCAAGAATTCATACCCCTGAATCCTTAACGGGCAACCCTTGTATACCTTGTTCACCACTATATTGTGACCCAATGGATTAGTGACCAGAATGTCTTTGTCACTCTCCCCTATTAGTATCCCCCCTTCTACGAGTAAGTTGATGCAAATGTAGGAATGAGTGGATCCTGGATCCACCAATGCATGCACAGGAGTATTGTAGATGGAAAACGTACCCCTGATGACGTCCGGGGCATCTTGCTCCTCCTGAGCTCTCAGGGCATAATTTCTGGCAGGTGGTCTGTTATCTGGCCTCTCTGGCGCTCGGATGCGAGCCTCGTGATGGTCCCACCGCGTCGGACTTACCGCATTTTCTACCTCTCTATGGTGCGGAGCAGTGCATGCTCGCTTGTGTTGGAGTAGCTGTAGTAGTTCTACGTAGGCAGTTCCTCAGCTGATGCTCTGTCGACCCACATCTTAAACAGGCAGTAGTTACTCTCCAACACTCTCCCTTGTGCCATTTCAGACAGTGTGGACATGCAGAAGATGTTAGGGCTGGTCCCCTGAACCCCATCCCTGGAGAGCTGCCCACAGATGGTGTGGACTGACCTCTCTTAGGGGTGAACTGTGGCCTGGGCCCCTGAGACTGACCCTGACCATGTGGCTGACCTGAACTCTGTGCAGGTGGACCTTTGAACCTCTTCCCAGTTACAGGAGCTGAACTAGACTGACCTGGGCCCCTCTTCTGCTGTCTATCCCTTCTGGTCTGCTCACTGATTCTCACTTTTTCAACCCTTATTGCAGCTTCCACTAACTTGCTAAATTCTGTGATTCCCAAGGCAGTGAGCTGGATCTTGATGTTATCATTTAGTCCCTCTTCAAATCTCTTACACCTTTCAACTTCATTAGGGACTATCTCCCTTCCGTAGTGGCTTAATCGGACAAATTGCTTCTCATACTCGGCCACTGATAGCTGCCTCTGCCTCAGGTTAATGAACTCTCTTCTTCTCTCTTCCAGGTATACGGTACCCACATATTTCTTCTTCAACTCGGAGAGAAAGAAGTCCCAAGTTACAGCTTCTGGCTGCACTTCACTGGACACAGTGTCCCACCATTCGTAGGCATCGTCTTGCAACAAGGATACTGCAGCTTCTAGATTTTGCTCTGAGGTGCAGTGGAGTTGTTTTAAGACTCTGCCCATTCTGTTCAACCAATTCTCGGCTGCAACAGAGTCATCTTCTCTCTTACCGAAAAATTCCACTGCTCCAAACTTTCTTAGCCTTTCCAGGTGTGATTTCTGCTGTGGAGCTGGTGGTGGTGGTGGTGGTGCTGGCATTACTCCGGCCATTTGTCTAAAGAAATCGGCCATTTGTTGGAACATGGCCTGTGGAGGCTGAGCAGGCTCGGCTTGAGCTGGCGGAGCAGGTTCTCCCATGCCCCCAGTCTCCGCTGCTGCAGGTGGAGCATGACTCTCCACTTCCTCCTCGACTGCTCTTTGAGATGAAGGGTCCATATCCTATTCAAAATAAGAAAGACAAACAGACCTGCATTAGTGTCACCTCGACTCTTACAAATGCAATGCATGGTATGGACTCAATCTAGGCCCAGAAATGCCTAAACCGTGCTCTGATACCACTAAATGTGACACCCCTTACCCGAGTACAGTATACCCGAGTAAACAATGTCACACGGTGTACCGGCACACTCTAATATGCCTTATTTAGTTTTTATCATGCTTTTGAATATAATTTGTGAAATATAATTTATTTAAGCCATTTATCGAAATTTTCATTTATTTGAGGTTCCGAAAATTTTAAAGAAAATCCGGCAGAGTACCGGCTAAAAATGGAGAAAACAGTTCTTCGGAACCTGTTAAAAACACTTCCAATATTTGTATTCAATCATCTCAAACTCCAATATCCAAAATCTAAACAATTTTCAATTTCGGTTCTCAACAACCTTTTCATTTCTCAAACATCCATTTCTCATAATGCTCATATACAACAATAAATAAATGCTCAAATTTTGCATTCATAACCATAACTTTCATTATTTATATGAACATCAAAATACATTACATAAGTTCAAATACATATGAGGAAATAAAAATTAGCTACAAAATATCAAAATGACGCCTAGTGTCCTACCAATGCACTGCAGAAGTTGAGGTGACACGGACACTGTGCAGAACTGCAGGATGGACTCACCCGATCGGTCTCACTGGGCTCACGATCTGTATCTCCAGAACCTACGCGTGGGAAAAGCAACGCGCTAAGCAATAATGCTTAGTGGTGCAATAATAAAATAAAGGAAATAGTAAGAAATAAATATGTAATGAATGTATATGTTATATTTGTTTGGTATTTGTATATCATTTACTTTGTCCACTTTTATTCATTTGGTTTGCCCAAGTAACCTACACTAGACGATCGGATCGATAACGTAAATCGCACTTTGGGTATCAAGTACCTCGGGCCATCACACCATCGGTCGGATATGCATCTCTGATGTGCAGAGCGACTAACAATGTCAGAATAATATCGAGCACAAGGCCAAGTCTCAATGCAAGGTCGAATGGCTAAAAGCCATAAAATCACGAATGGCATATTGCCATGTGCGATCGCTAACTGAACCCTATTGGCATGCCAAACTATCCAAACCAATCTTGTTAGGTATACTAGGGCATTTGAAACTTTTAAATTCTTCAATTTGTGAATTTCATGTTTTGGTGTTACTATTCACCTCATTGGTCAACAAAAATGTTGACTTTTGGATAGAAAATATGTACATTGACTTTGGCACTCCCAACATACCACATTTCATGTTTAAAACTTGTTAGAATTGGTCACCATTACTATTTCTAACTTAAAACCAAGAGGGCAGAAAATTTCAGGTTTTGTAGCATAAGTTTGCTGTTCCATTAAGCACTGTTGCAGTGGGAATTTGAAGAAATGACAAACATGAAAGTTGTTCCTTATTTTGTCTAGTTGAATTTCCTTTTTTTGAATTACTCCATTTGGAGTTTTGTAGCTCCAGATATGGCTCAAAAACCATAGCTGGCCGGATTGCCAATCTGCAGAATTGACCATATCTACAGTAACATGAATAGTGATTGTGATTGCATTTTTGAATTGGTTCTGGCCATAATTTGGGGTATGTTTCTTCATCAAAGTTGTTTGTCTATGTCTTAACTTGTTTCTGTAAAAATTTCAGGTCAATTGACCAAATCTACAGTGAGTTATGGCCAAATGAACAGTTACTAATCATTTGGTCATTCTGCAGAATTAGTTGCAGGGTGTCCGGATTGGGGCCAACTTCTGGTCCTCTTGCTTTGGTCCTTTGGGCATGGTTTCTTCAGCAAAAATGTGCCATTATAAGCCTAGTTTCATGTGCAATTGACCAAACACCAATTGGACCAACACAGCCCAAGTTATGGTAGTCCAAGTGGACTGAAATTTGATCACCCACTGCCCTAGGGCAGCCTACACATTCACTTTGCCATACTATTTTTCAGTCCAAATTGTGGTCAACTTACCTAAAATGGTCACTAATTGACCATTAAAATGTTCTCTAACAATTTCCTAAGCCAAGTCAATTTTTCACTTCTCAAAACCCTAATTCCCATATGAGTTTTCACAAATTCCTTATTCAACTCTTTCATTCTTTGTATATGTATATGTATACACTTTAAACATAAGCTCTAGTTCACTCTAAGTCCATCAAAACAATCAAAATAATTCCTTCACAATGGCTGCCGAAAATTCATAGTATGTATACACATAATTCTTGTTCATTTTAGCTACAATTCTTACTCAATTCAAGTTACAAATCATAAAAATAAAGAGTTTTAAGTATCTAATGCACTAACCTTGAATAGGGCAGATTTTTCCCAACTCAAACTTCACTTTCTTTCCTCTTCTTGGCTGCCAAAAGCTTCCCCTAGAGATATGGTCAAGTTTTAATGAAAGGAGTTAGGGTTTAGTGGTGTAACAAAGGAAGGAATTAAGCTTGCTTGATTGAACATCAATGGAGGGAGGAAAGGAAGAGGTTTCGGCTGGTTGGGGTCCAAAGGAAGAAGATGACATTTTTCTTTTATTTTCAGCCTCTTTAGTTTGTTTTAAGTGTCTTTGTTATATGGTGATTGGTGGACCATTTTTAAATGACATAATTATGATGTCACAATTCCCATTTACTTACTTTTCTTCTTACTTTTGTTTTCTTATTTTCATTTCCCATTTTTAATAAATTTTTCATCAATATTAATTCATATTTTATGTCACAATATTTATTTACTCAATTGGACAAGTCGGCCAAAAATCACCTCTAAAGGCGAAATGACCAAAATGCCCTCCGTTTGGCTTAACGGGTCAAAATTGTCTGTACCGATTGAAAAATTTTTTTAGGTATTTTCTTGGCATTCTAATGCCATAGGAACCTCAGTAATCCTTCTCTGGAGTCCCAAAAATTATTTTATAATTTTTCCCCTGGGTCTAGGGCTCCTCGTTGCAAGAACCGCAACTTCCCTCTGGTTACCCATCGCTTGGGCACCGGCTCGTTTAACTCGGTTGTATTTTATTTCTAAAATTTTTACCAAATTTTTCTTATTAATATTTGAGTTAATTATGGTCCCTCACTATAGTTTAAATATTTTTCCGGACGTTCTAGCTGTCCGGATCGACACCGGTCACCGGAACAGCAGGATGTACGGAGTTGCTACCGGGAGGGTGTTACAAGGTATCAATCCAATCCAGGTTTGGAACACTAGATAGCTGTCAAGAATATTCTTAAGTACTTGGGAAGAACTAAGGATTTATTCTTGATTTATGGAGGTGGAGACTTGCAATTGGATGGTTATACTGATTCTGATTTCCAATCAGATATCGATGATAGAAAGTCTACCTCTGGATATGTGTGCATTTGTAATGGAGGTGCTTCCTTTGCAGCATTTGATGCAGCAATAGTTATGGCAGTTTGAGTGCATGTATGATGGTGTGAAGTTGGATATGTAAATGAGCATGAATTGGTGATTGAATTGTTGTAAATTGAGTTGGACAAATTCTGCACTTGTTGGTGTACATTGAATGTAATTGTAAGCTGCCAAAATGACCTATAATATGTTGTAAATTATGTTTAGGTAGTGGTACAACCAGAATTGGTTTGAATGTTAAGTTTGGTAAGTATTAAAAGTGATGCTTGATGTGTATGCAAGAATTGCAATAAGGCAGTTTGAGTTTTAGGCCTATAACTTTAAGTGTGTGGCTCCAATTGGTATGAGACCAATTGGAGTGAAACTAGGCACAAAATGTGCCAACTTTCATGAAGGAAGCATACCAAAATTCTGCTTGCAAGGTAGCTTGAAAAATGACCAAATCCGGATTAAGTGCAAGTAAGGCCTGAAAATTGACCATTTGGGCAGCAGTTAGTGTTTAGGCCATAACTCACACAAAACAGGTCCAATTGACCTGAAATTTTAACCATGAATAGTTAAGACCCATATATACAAGTCTTATGAAGACACCAAAGCCCAGAAATGACCATAAGTAAGTCAGACAGCTTGCACAAGTTCGGGTCCAAAAACTGGCCGAACCTAAAATGACCTAAAGTGACTAATTTTAGTGCAATTTGACCAGTAATAGTAAAATGACCATAACTTGGTCTACATAACTCAGAATGACCTGAAATTTTGCCCCGCATTCCATAAGACATAAATATACAAGTTTGTAGTTTTGACCGAAACCCAAAAACTGAGGAAACTAGGTCGTCCGACTAGGTCAAACTAGTATCCCGGAATTCAGCAAATTGCAATAAAATGCAGTATACACGGAAATGAACTTGGTAACATATATCAACTCTAAAATACTATCGAATGTGACATATTAATAACATTAAAACCTAATTTACCTAGAATGCATCGAGGGTCGATATATTAGGTTGATTAAGCAAATAATAGCATTTAGTGAATTACTTATCAAGCATTATCGTTAGAGACAGTTTAATTTAGTACTGTAAATGAGCATGAATTGGTGATTGAATTGTTGTAAATTGAGTTGGACAAATTCTGCACTTGTTGGTGCACATTGAATGTAATTGTAAGCTGCCAAAATGACCTATAATATGTTGTAAATTATGTTTAGGTAGTGGTACAACCAGAATTGGTTTGAATGTTAAGTTTGGTAAGTATTAAAAGTGATGCTTGATGTGTATGCAAGAATTGCAATAAGGCAGTTTGAGTTTTAGGCCTATAACTTTAAGTGTGTGGCTCCAATTGGTATGAGACCAATTGGAGGTGAAACTAGGCACAAAATGTGCCAACTTTCATGAAGGAAGCATACCAAAATTCTGCTTGCAAGGTAGCTTGAAAAATGACCAAATCCGAATTAAGTGCAAGTAAGGCCTGAAAATTGACCATTTGGGCAGCAGTTAGTGTTTAGGCCATAACTCACACAAAACAGGTCCAATTGACCTGAAATTTTAACCATGAATATTTAAGACCCATATATACAAGTCTTATGAAGACACCAAAGCCCAGAAATGACCATAAGTAAGTCAGACAGCTTGCACAAGTTCGGGTCCAAAAACTGGCCGAACCTAAAATGACCTAAAATGACCTAAAGTGACCAATTTTAGTGCAATTTGACCAGTAATAGTAAAATGACCATAACTTGGTCTACATAACTCAGAATGACCTGAAATTTTGCCCCGCATTCCATAAGACATAAATATACAAGTTTGTAGTTTCGACCGAAACCCAAAAACTGAGGAAACTAGGTCGTCCGGCTAGGTCAAACTAGTATCCCGGAATTCAGCAAATTGCAATAAAATGCATTATACACGGAAATGAACTTGGTAACATATATCAACTCTAAAATACTATCGAATGTGACATATTAATAACATTAAAACCTAATTTACCTAGAATGCATCGAGGGTCGATATATTAGGTTGATTAAGCAAATAATAGCATTTAGTGAATTACTTATCAAGTATTATCGTTAGAGACAGTTTAATTTAGTACTGTAAATGAGCATGAATTGGTGATTGAATTGTTGTAAATTGAGTTGGACAAATTCTGCACTTGTTGGTGCACATTGAATGTAATTGTAAGCTGCCAAAATGACCTATAATATGTTGTAAATTATGTTTAGGTAGTGGTACAACCAGAATTGGTTTGAATGTTAAGTTTGGTAAGTATTAAAAGTGATGCTTGATGTGTATGCAAGAATTGCAATAAGGCAGTTTGAGTTTTAGGCCTATAACTTTAAGTGTGTGGCTCCAATTGGTATGAGACCAATTGGAGGTGAAACTAGGCACAAAATGTGCCAACTTTCATGAAGGAAGCATACCAAAATTCTGCTTGCAAGGTAGCTTGAAAAATGACCAAATCCGGATTAAGTGCAAGTAAGGCCTGAAAATTGACCATTTGGGCAGCAGTTAGTGTTTAGGCCATAACTCACACAAAACAGGTCCAATTGACCTGAAATTTTAACTATGAATAGTTAAGACCCATATATACAAGTCTTATGAAGACACCAAAGCCCAGAAATGACCATAAGTAAGTCAGACAGCTTGCACAAGTTCGGGTCCAAAAACTGGCCGAACCTAAAATGACCTAAAATGACCTAAAGTGACCAATTTTAGTGCAATTTGACCAGTAATAGTAAAATGACCATAACTTGGTCTACATAACTCAGAATGACCTGAAATTTTGCCCCGCATTCCATAAGACATAAATATACAAGTTTGTAGTTTTGACCGAAACCCAAAAACTGAGGAAACTAGGTCGTCCGGCTAGGTCAAACTAGTATCCCGAAATTCAGCAAATTGCAATAAAATGCAGTATACACGGAAATGAACTTGGTAACATATATCAACTCTAAAATACTATCGAATGTGACATATTAATAACATTAAAACCTAATTTACCTAGAATGCATCGAGGGTCGATATATTAGGTTGATTAAGCAAATAATAGCATTTAGTGAATTACTTATCAAGCATTATCGTTAGAGACAGTTTAATTTAGTACTGTAAATGAGCATGAATTGGTGATTGAATTGTTGTAAATTGAGTTGGACAAATTCTGCACTTGTTGGTGCACATTGAATGTAATTGTAAGCTGCCAAAATGACCTATAATATGTTGTAAATTATGTTTAGGTAGTGGTACAACCAGAATTGGTTTGAATGTTAAGTTTGGTAAGTATTAAAAGTGATGCTTGATGTGTATGCAAGAATTGCAATAAGGCAGCTTGAGTTTTAGGCCTATAACTTTAAGTGTGTGGCTCCAATTGGTATAAGACCAATTGGAGGTGAAACTAGGCACAAAATGTGCCAACTTTCATGAAGGAAGCATACCAAAATTCTGCTTGCAAGGTAGCTTGAAAAATGACCAAATCCGGATTAAGTGCAAGTAAGGCCTGAAAATTGACCATTTGGGCAGCAGTTAGTGTTTAGGCCATAACTCACACAAAACAGGTCCAATTGACCTGAAATTTTAACCATGAATAGTTAAGACCCATATATACATGTCTTATGAAGACACCAAAGCCCAGAAATGACCATAAGTAAGTCAGACAGCTTGCACAAGTTCGGGTCCAAAAACTGGCCGAACCTAAAATGACCTAAAATGACCTAAAGTGACCAATTTTAGTGCAATTTGACCAGTAATAGTAAAATGACCATAACTTGGTCTACATAACTCAGAATGACCTGAAATTTTGCCCCGCATTCCATAAGACATAAATATACAAGTTTGTAGTTTTGACCGAAACCCAAAAACTGAGGAAACTAGGTTGTCCGGCTAGGTCAAACTAGTATCCCGGAATTCAGCAAATTGCAATAAAATGCAGTATACACGGAAATGAACTTGGTAACATATATCAACTCTAAAATACTATCGAATGTGACATATTAATAACATTAAAACCTAATTTACCTAGAATGCATCGAGGGTCGATATATTAGGTTGATTAAGCAAATAATAGCATTTAGTGAATTACTTATCAAGCATTATCGTTAGAGACAGTTTAATTTAGTACTGTAAATGAGCATGAATTGGTGATTGAATTGTTGTAAATTGAGTTGGACAAATTCTGCACTTGTTGGTGCACATTGAATGTAATTGTAAGCTGCCAAAATGACCTATAATATGTTGTAAATTATGTTTAGGTAGTGGTACAACCAGAATTGGTTTGAATGTTAAGTTTGGTAAGTATTAAAAGTGATGCTTGATGTGTATGCAAGAATTGCAATAAGGCAGTTTGAGTTTTAGGCCTATAACTTTAAGTGTGTGGCTCCAATTGGTATGAGACCAATTGGAGGTGAAACTAGGCACAAAATGTGCCAACTTTCATGAAGGAAGCATACCAAAATTCTGCTTGCAAGGTAGCTTGAAAAATGACCAAATCCGGATTAAGTGCAAGTAAGGCCTGAAAATTGACCATTTGGGCAGCAGTTAGTGTTTAGGCCATAACTCACACAAAACAGGTCCAATTGACCTGAAATTTTAACCATGAATAGTTAAGACCCATATATACAAGTCTTATGAAGACACCAAAGCCCAGAAATGACCATAAGTAAGTCAGACAGCTTGCACAAGTTCGGGTCCAAAAACTGGCCGAACCTAAAATGACCTAAAGTGACTAATTTTAGTGCAATTTGACCAGTAATAGTAAAATGACCATAACTTGGTCTACATAACTCAGAATGACCTGAAATTTTGCCCCGCATTCCATAAGACATAAATATACAAGTTTGTAGTTTTGACCGAAACCCAAAAACTGAGGAAACTAGGTCGTCCGGCTAGGTCAAACTAGTATCCCGGAATTCAGCAAATTGCAATAAAATGCAGTATACACGGAAATGAACTTGGTAACATATATCAACTCTAAAATACTATCGAATGTGACATATTAATAACATTAAAACCTAATTTACCTAGAATGCATCGAGGGTCGATATATTAGGTTGATTAAGCAAATAATAGCATTTAGTGAATTACTTATCAAGCATTATCGTTAGAGACAGTTTAATTTAGTACTGTAAATGAGCATGAATTGGTGATTGAATTGTTGTAAATTGAGTTGGACAAATTCTGCACTTGTTGGTGCACATTGAATGTAATTGTAAGCTGCCAAAATGACCTATAATATGTTGTAAATTATGTTTAGGTAGTGGTACAACCAGAATTGGTTTGAATGTTAAGTTTGGTAAGTATTAAAAGTGATGCTTGATGTGTATGCAAGAATTGCAATAAGGCAGTTTGAGTTTTAGGCCTATAACTTTAAGTGTGTGGCTCCAATTGGTATGAGACCAATTGGAGGTGAAACTAGGCACAAAATGTGCCAACTTTCATGAAGGAAGCATACCAAAATTCTGCTTGCAAGGTAGCTTGAAAAATGACCAAATCCGGATTAAGTGCAAGTAAGGCCTGAAAATTGACAATTTGGGCAGCAGTTAGTGTTTAAGCCATAACTCACACAAAACAGGTCCAATTGACCTGAAATTTTAACCATGAATAGTTAAGACCCATATATACAAGTCTTATGAAGACACCAAAGCCTAGAAATGACCATAAGTAAGTCAGACAGCTTGCACAAGTTCGGGTCCAAAAACTGGCCGAACCTAAAATGACCTAAAGTGACTAATTTTAGTGCAATTTGACCAGTAATAGTAAAATGACCATAACTTGGTCTACATAACTCAGAATGACCTGAAATTTTGCCCCGCATTCCATAAGACATAAATATACAAGTTTGTAGTTTTGACCGAAACCCAAAAACTGAGGAAACTAGGTCGTCCGGCTAGGTCAAACTAGTATCCCGGAATTCAGCAAATTGCAATAAAATGCAGTATACACGGAAATGAACTTGGTAACATATATCAACTCTAAAATACTATCGAATGTGACATATTAATAACATTAAAACCTAATTTACCTAGAATGCATCGAGGGTCGATATATTAGGTTGATTAAGCAAATAATAGCATTTAGTGAATTACTTATCAAGTATTATCGTTAGAGACAGTTTAATTTAGTACTGTAAATGAGCATGAATTGGTGATTGAATTGTTATAAATTGAGTTGGACAAATTCTGCACTTGTTGGTGCACATTGAATGTAATTGTAAGCTACCAAAATGACCTATAATATGTTGTAAATTATGTTTAGGTAGTGGTACAACCAGAATTGGTTTGAATGTTAAGTTTGGTAAGCATTAAAAGTGATGCTTGATGTGTATGCAAGAATTGCAATAAGGCAGTTTGAGTTTTAGGCCTACAACTTTAAGTGTGTGGCTCCAATTGGTATGAGACCAATTGGAGGTGAAACTAGGCACAAAATGTGCCAACTTTCATGAAGGAAGCATACCAAAATTCTGCTTGCAAGGTAGCTTGAAAAATGACCAAATCCGGATTAAGTGCAAGTAAGGCCTGAAAATTGACAATTTGGGCAGCAGTTAGTGTTTAAGCCATAACTCACACAAAACAGGTCCAATTGACCTGAAATTTTAACCATGAATAGTTAAGACCCATATATACAAGTCTTATGAAGACACCAAAGCCTAGAAATGACCATAAGTAAGTCAGACAGCTTGCACAAGTTCGGGTCCAAAAACTGGCCGAACCTAAAATGACCTAAAATGACCTAAAGTGACCAATTTTAGTGCAATTTGACCAGTAATAGTAAAATGACCATAACTTGGTCTACATAACTCAGAATGACCTGAAATTTTGCCCCGCATTCCATAAGACATAAATATACAAGTTTGTAGTTTTGACCGAAACCCAAAAACTGAGGAAACTAGGTTGTCCGGCTAGGTCAAACTAGTATCCCGGAATTCAGCAAATTGCAATAAAATGCAGTATACACGGAAATGAACTTGGTAACATATATCAACTCTAAAATACTATCGAATGTGACATATTAATAACATTAAAACCTAATTTACCTAGAATGCATCGAGGGTCAATATATTAGGTTGATTAAGCAAATAATAGCATTTAGTGAATTACTTATCAAGCATTATCGTTAGAGACAGTTTAATTTAGTACTGAAACACTTCAAATTGTGTTTCTCAGTTAGCAAAGACTCAGGAAAAGGGAAGGAAACACTGAGTCCAGACCAGGAGACAGTTATCAGAGGTTTGTGCACAACAACAATTTCTTTTGAATTTTTCAATTGAATTGAATTATGACTATTTGTATATCATTGTTTTAATTTGTGGAAATGTGTTTGAATGAATATTTATTGCTTGAAAAGCATTGTAAATGGTTTGAAACTATGAAAATTTGTTTGAATGATATTGATGGATACTTATTGATTGAAAAGCATTGGAAATGATTTGAAACCATAGCTATCATGTATATTGATTGTATTCCTCACTAGCTTGTCTAGTGGGACGAATTGAATTCCCTCTCTGGCTGAAGTGTTGAGGTGTGTGCCTGTTGAGGACGAATTGGATGAGTACTCATATTTTTGCTAGCTAGCTATGTTATTCCTCATTAGTCATCGACTTTTGGGACGAATTGAACTTTGGAACATGATTAAGCTGTGTGTGATTTATTGATTTGTATTATGAGATTGTGAAATGGAGTTAAATCCTTATTGACATTTACTGTCTTTTGAAGTTAACTATGTTTTAATCTCTGACATTTATTGTGATATTGTGTTAAATTCCTTCTGTGACACCTCTTACCCGACTACAGTGTAGCTGAGCAAGTTATGCCACTCAGTGTGATGGAGCACTCTATTTTATCTTAATTCATTTTTAAGATAGTTTTGAATATAACTTGTGAAATATAATTCATTTATTAAAATTGTAATTTATTTGAGGTTCCGAAATTTTTTTTTTGGAAAATCCGGCAGAGTACCGGCTAAAAATGGAGAAAACAGTTCTTCGGAACCTGTGAAAAACACTTCCAATAATCACATTCAATCATTTCCAAACTCCAATATCAAAATCTCATCAATATTTCTCAATTTCAGTTCTCTACATTTTTCAACCATTCATTTCTCAATCATTTATCCATCTCATATGATACCATGCATATATCATAGATAAACATTCACTTTCCATTTACAACCACACTTTACATTATTTACATGAATATCAAAATATATTACATAAGTTCAAATACATATGAGAAAATAAAATCAATTACAAAATACCAAAATGACATCTAGCGTCCTACCAATGCACTGCTGACAGTGAGGTGACACAGACACTATGCAAAACTGTGAACTGCCTTACCGAATCTGTGGTCTACTGGCCCTCTGTCCAATCTTCAGTACCTACGTGTTGCAAAAGCGACGCGCTAAGCATAAAGCTTAGTGGTGCAAATAATAAAATAGAAAGAAATAATATGCAATATAAAAATCATAATTTCTTAGCCATTGTGTTCATAAGAACTAAATAATTACCAACTTAGTGTTTAGTCGAGGGCTAATCTTGTTTTATGATATTAACTTCTTCATGACTTTTAAGTTTCTTTGTATTCTATCGTAATCATTCCTGATATTTAGTTTTCGTATTTTCTTTAACAATCAGTTCAATTACAGTTATACTTTTCCATGCCCAAGTAACCTATACAAATTGAACGGACTGGATAAACGGGTAAACTAGCACTGGGTACCAGGTACCTCGGGCCGTCACACCATTGGTCACAATGTGTCTCCCGGTGTGCAAACAGAATGGCTAATAAGCCATATAAGCAATAAGGCATAAAGCCAGGTAAAACATCATAATCAATGTAGCCATAGGCTATCACATCACAGAATGGCAATGAAGCCATACATCATACGCAGTACTGCTATCAGAACCCTATTGGCATGCCAACCTATCCAAACCAATCACATTAGGCCTACTAGGGCATTTGATACTTTTGAATTCTTCAATTTTTGAATTTCAAGTTTTTATGTCACTATTCACTTCAATAGTCAACAAAAAGTTGACTTTTGCATAGATCATAGGTGCATTGGTATTAACACTCCCAATGTACCACATTTTGCATTTAAAACTTGTTGGAACTAATTACCAAATCCATTTTCAAGCTTATTTCAAGTTTTCATGTCACTATTCACTTCATTAGTCAACTAAAATGTTGACTTTTGCATAGAACATATGTACATTGACTTTGGCACTTCAAACATACTACATTTTTCATTTAAAACTTGTTGGTTTTGGTCACTTTCTCAAAGCTTAGGTCATTTTGGCAAAATTGCCAATTTCCGGTTTTGGTGCTCCGAAGTTGCACTGTTTCATTGGTCGATCTACTGTTGGAATTTGGCAAAACTTCCTTCATAGAAAATGTTCCTTATTTTGTCTAGTTGAATTTCTTTTTTTGAATCACTCTATTTGGAGTTTTGTAGCTCAAGTTATGGCCAAAATAAGTTTACTGTTCACGTGCTCGCTCATTCATCTGCAATTTTGGGTGTTGGCAGATTTTGGTCCAACTTTGGTCAGTAATTTGACCAAGTTAAGTTCATAATTTGGTCTAACTTTCTTCATATGAAATGTTCTACCATGGCTTAGGTTTCCATCGGTTCAAGAATCGCCTAAATCCGAGTTTTCTAGAGAGAGTTATAGCCATCCAAACATTACTGCTCAAATGAAAATCTGCAGAGTTGCAGGTTTGAACAGTAACTGTGACTGCCATTTGGGTTAGGTTCTGGTCATAATTTGTGGTAGGTTTCTTCATGAAAGTTGTTTTTCTATGTCTCAACTTGTTGCTGTAAAAATTTCAGCTCAATTGACCAAATCTACAGTGAGTTATGGCCAAATGAACAGTTACTGTTCATTTGGTCATTCTGCAGGGGCTGTTTGCAGGGTATCCGGATTGGGGCCAAGTTTTGGTCCTCTTGCTTTGGTCTTTTGGACATGGTTTCTTCAGAAAAAATGTGCCATTACAAGCCTAGTTTCATGTCCAATTGGCCAAACACCAATTGGACTAACACAACCCAAGTTATGGTAGTGCAAAGGGACTGAATTTTCAGTCCCTATGCTGCTGTCCATAGGCAGATTTCACCTTCACTTTACCATCCAATTTTTCAGTTCTAATTAGGGTCAACCTACCTAAAATGGTCACTAATTGACCATTAAAAAGTTCTCTAACCATTTCCTAAGCTAAGTCACAATTTCACCTTTCCAAACCCTAATGTCCAAACCAATTACTCATAAACCTTGATTAACATGCTTAGTTCAATCTCCATGCATATTAATACCTTAACCATGATTTCCAACCACTCTAAGTCTAACAAAACACTCATTTCTATTCCTTCAATAGGGCTGCCAAAATTCGTGGCATTCATACACATAATTTTTATTCATTTTAGTTACAATTCCTAACTTATTTCAAGTCACTATCATGGAATATAAGAGTTTCAAATGAATAGGTGCACTAACCTTAGGAGGGCAGAATTTTCCCAAGCAATTCCTTCACTTTCTTGGCTTTTCTTGGCTGCCAAACACTCCTACAAGGTGTGTGGACAAGTTTTAATGAAGAGACCTAAGGGTTTTAGGGTAAGGAATCAAAGATTGGAAGGTATAAAAAAATAAAAGCTATGGAGGAAGAAACTCACGTTTTGGCTGGTTGAAGATGAAGAAGGAAACCAGAAATTTTTGGTCTATTTTTGACTCTTTTAAGTGTTTTAAGATTGCTTGTTAGATGGTGATTGGTTGGGAGTAAGATAATGACATCATGTGATGTCATTATCCTTAATTTCCACTATTTTTCTTTTCTTTTCTTTTCTACCACATTTCAATTTAATTTTTAGCAATATTTATTCATATTTTGAGTCATAATAATTATTTACTTAACTGGACAAGTCGGCCAAAAATCACCTCTGAAGGCGAAATGACCAAAATGCCCTCCGTTTGGCTTAACGGGTCAAAATTGTCTGTACCGATTGAAAAATTTTTCTAAATATTTTCTTGGCATTCTAATGCCATAGGAACCTCAATGACCCTTCTCTGGAGTACCAAAAATTATTTTATAATTTTTCCCCTAGGTCTAGGGCTCCTCGTTGCGAGAACCGCAACTTCCCTCCGGTTACCCATCGCTTGGGCACCGGCTCGTTGAACTTGTTTGTATTTTATTTCTAAAATTTTTACTAGATTTTTCTTATCAATATTTGAGTTATTTATGGTTTCTCACTTAAGTTTAAATATTTTTCCGAACGTTCTAGTATGGGACCACCAGGTCACCGAGCAAGAGAATGTACGGAGTTGCTACGGGGAGGGTGTTACAACTCTTCCCCTTTTATTTAAATTTCGTCCTCGAAATTTACCTGACTTATGTAATCAGGGAGTTGCTACCTCCTTGTTTCTTAACTTCCTTGCATCGCCTCATCAGTGTCTGGGTTTGGCTCTTCCTGAGCTTCCATAGCATAAACTTGTGGTGCCACCCTGACTTCGGGCTTTTCAACCATCTCGAAACAATCTTACGTGAAATGTCACTATATCTGCTCAACCCGATCTTTTACCCCTTTGAACTATAGCCGAAGGTATATCAACTTGAACTCTAGAAATTGAACCACTCCACACAGAGCAAACTCATATGAAATGATCCGTAGCCCCACATTTGAAACACTCTCCAGTTAACAGTCGACACTCCCCTCTGTGTCTTCTACCACAATGCATACATTCAGGCTTTGGGGTTGATCCCCTTGTTATTGTGCCCGGAGAACTAGCTATAGATATCCTAATCTGGCCTCTGTGGCTCTGTGTCTGATCTTGTGAACCAGAACCCTTAAACTTCCTACTATCAGTCGGTATACTTGACTGTCCTGGTCCAAATTCCCTCTTACGCTGCCTATCTTTTCTATTTTGTTCATTTACTCTCACTTTCTCCACTTTTAATGCAGCTTCCAGTAACTTAGTGAAGTCAGTGATTCCCAAGGCAGTGAGCTGGATCTTGATGTTGTCATTTAGTCCCTCTTCAAATCTCTTACATCTTTCAGCTTCATTAGGGACTATCTCCCTTCCATAGCGGCTCAATCTTACGAATTCCTTCTCATATTCAGCCACTGACAACTGTCTCTGCCTTAGGTTAATAAACTCTCTTCTTCTCTCTTCCAGGTATACAGTACCCACATATTTCTTCTTGAATTCTGAAAGAAAGAAGTCCCAAGTTACAGCTTCTGGCTGCACTTCACTGGACACCGTGTCCCACCACTCATAGGCATCATCTTGCAGTAAGGATATAGTAGCTTCCAGGTTTTGCTCTGGAGTGCAGTGGAGTTGTTTTAGGACTCTGCCTGTTCTGTTCAACCAATTCTCGGCTGCAACAAAGTCATCTTCTCTCTTGCCATAGAAATCCACTGCCCCAAATTTTCTTAACCTTTCCAGGTGTGATTTCTGCTGTGGAGCTGGTGGTGGTGGTGGTGCTGGCATTACCCCGGCCATTTGTCTAAAGAAGTCGGCCATTTGCTGAAACATGGCCTGTGGAGGCTGAGCAGGCTCTGCTTGAGCTGGCGGAGCAGATTCTCTCATGCCCCCAGTCTCAGCTGCTGCAGGTGGAGCATGACTCTCCACTTCCTCCTCAACGACTCTCTGAGATGAAGGGTCCATATCCTATTCAAAATAAGAAAGATAAACAGATCTGCATTAGTGTCACCTCGACTCTTACAAATGTAATGCATGGTATGGACTCAATCTAGGCCCAGAAACGCCTAAACCGTGCTCTAATACCACTAAATGTGACACCCCTTACCCGACTACAGTGTAGCTGAGCAAGTTATGCCACTCAGTGTGCTGGAGCACTCTATTTTATCTTAATTCATTTTTAAGATAGTTTTGAATATAACTTGTGAAATATAATTCATTTATTAAAATTGTAATTTATTTGAGGTTCCGAAATTTTTTTTTGGAAAATCCAGTGAATCTGCTAAAAATGGAGAAAACAGTTCTTCGGAACCTGTGAAAAACACTTCCAATATTCACATTCAATCATTTCCAAACTCCAATATCAAAATCTCATCAATATTTCTCAATTTCAGTTCTCAACATTTGTCAACCATTCATTTCTCAATCATTCATCCATCTCATATGATACCATGCATATATCATAGATAAACATTCACTTTTCCATTTACAACCACACTTTACATTATTTACATGAATATCAAAATATATTACATAAGTTCAAATACATATGAGAAAATAAAATCAATTACAAAATACCAAAATGACATCTAGCGTCCTACCAATGCAATGCGGCGGTGAGGTGACACGGACACTATGCGAGCGTGAACCGCCTTACCGAATCTGTGGTGCTCTGTCCAATCTTCAGTACCTACGCATTGTAAAAGCGACGCGCTAAGCATAAAGCTTAGTGGTGCAAATAATAAAATAGAAAGAAATAATATGCAATATAAAAATCATAATTTCTTAGCCATTGTGTTCATAAGAACTAAATAATTACCAACTTAGTGTTTAGTCGAGGGCTAATCTTGTTTTATGATATTAACTTCTTCATGACTTTTAAGTTTCTTTGTATTCTATCGTAATCATTCCTGATATTTAGTTTTCGTATTTTCTTTAACAATCAGTTCAATTACAGTTATACTTTTCCATGCCCAAGTAACCTATACAAATTGACCGGACTGGATAAACGGGTAAACTAGCACTGGGTACCAGGTACCTCGGGCCGTCCCACCATCGGTCACAATGTGTCTCCCGGTGTGCAAACAGAATGGCTAATAAGCCATATAAGTAATAAGGCATAAAGCCAGGTAAAACATCATAATCAGTATAGCCATAGGCTATCACATCACAGAATGGCAATGAAGCCATACATCATACGCAGTACTGCTATCAGAACCCTATTGGCATGCCAACCTATCCAAACCAATCACATTAGGCCTACTAGGGCATTTGATACTTTTGAATTCCTCAATTTTTGAATTTCAAGTTTTTATGTCACTATTCACTTCAATAGTCAACAAAAAGTTGACTTTTGCATAGATCATAGGTGCATTGGTTTTAAGACTCCCAATGTACCACATTTTGCATTTAAAACTTGTTGGAATTTGTAACACCCCTAAGTTCGGTAGTGCGTTCTACTGTTCCGGTGACCAGTGTTGTCCGGACAGCTAGGATGCCTAGAACCGTACTTCAAAATGAGTAAGGAGACATAAAATAATGAAATACAAGAAAAGAAAAACAAAGGAAAAATCATAGTAAAGAAATGTAACCGAGTAAGTGAACCGGGAAACCTAACGATGGGTGACTTTGATGGAAGTCACGGCGTGGACCGTTGGTACTCATGGGAACCCTGGAAAACATTTTTGGGACATAAATAGACCCTTGTTGAAGGATAGATATCATTAGAAAGATCAAAGAAAAATTAAATAATTAGTACAAAGAAAAGTGAGAAATCGAAAAACAGACAAAATACGGTGTTACCGAAAAATCGGGAAAGCAACACGAAAAGGCGCAATATGTTCATTTGACATCACGAAGAGTCTTTTGACCTAAATGTCCATTAAAAATAAATAGTATTACACTTAGAAAATAAAATGAAAAATTAATTTGGTGGTACCTAAATAAAATAGCTAAAATCATGGGTTAATTGTGGAATAAGTGAAAGTTTAACTTATAAAATGATTTAATTTTAAGTGGACCACTAAGGGGATTAATTAAATACTTAGTGGGACAAGTGTACACTTAAAATGCAGCTGAACTTCATCTTCCTCATTTTAGATTTCAACATTGCCGTGAGTGAAGGGAGAGGAAACTCCATGGACGTTTTGCATGAGCTCACTTAACCTCCCCATTTTCAACTCCAATCCTTTAAGTTCCTTCACAAAAAATGGTCTACACACCACAAGGAAGATATTGATACCAATTTTGAGAAGTTTGGTGAAGGTTTAGCAAGTTACAATTAAAGGTAAGTTTGCATTTTTGAGAAATTCTTTGTTAAAGTTTATGTTCATGTTATGGGTGTTAGATTGGTGAAGGAAAATTTTGAGTTTGAAGGGTTATTGTTGTTTTCATTTTGGACAGCCATGAGTCACGTTTTTGATGAGGTATTTGTGCATATAATTGATGAGAAATAATGTTAATCATGGTGATTTAGTAACTTAGTGAATTATTTCATGTTTATATGGTGAATTATGCACTTTGATGGGAATTGGTATATGGGACGGCAATGTGATGTTGAAGAATGGTTTGTGGCAGCTTGTGGACCCTTGAGTAATGGTATATATTGAAGGAAGTGTGGGCAGAATATTGACCTAGAAGGATTGATGATATGTATGTAAATTAACATTGTAAAGTGTATGTAAAGTTTGTAATGTTTAGGTGTGTTTGTAATGGTACTTAGAAATTGTAATTGTGAATGATATTTGGTGTGTTGAGGGTGATTGGAATCTGCCCAAAATAATGCTAATGTAATGTAGAAAATGCTTTTGGTAATGTGCCAAAACAGTTTGGTAAGTAAGTAAACAAATGGCAAAGGTAAGTGTGTGTTTGAAGTTGGGGTGTGAAATGCATATTGAGGGCAGTGTATATTTTAGCCTATAACCTTGAATGTGTAACCTCAATTGGTATGAGACCAATTTGAGGTGAAACTAGGCACAAAATGTGCCAACTTTCATTGAGAAACCATGCCAAAATTCTGCTTGCAAGGTGACCTAAAAATTTGACCAATTCGGATTAGGTGCAATTAGGACCTGAAAAATGACCAATTGGGCAGCAGTGAATGTTTAGGCCATAACTCACTCAAACCAGGTCCAATTGACCTGAAATTTTAACCATGAATAGTTAAGACCCATACCTACAAGTCTTATGAAGACACCAAAGCCCAGAAATGACCATAAGCAAGTCAAAAAGCTTGCACAAGTTCGGGTCCAAAAACTGGCCGAACCAGAGTTGACCAAATTGACCTAAAATTGACCTAAAATGGTACCATTTGACCAGCAATAGTATAATGACCATAACTTGGTCTACTTAACTCGGATTGACCTGAAATTTTGCCCCGCGTGCAATAAGACCTAGATCTACAAGTTTGTAGTTTCGACCGAGACCCGAAAACCGAGGGAACTAGATCGTCCGGTTAGGTCAAACCAGTGTTCGAATCCAAAGAATTTGCATTAAAATGCACTAAGCAAGGAAGTGACTTTGGTAAAACATACCAAATCTAAAACCTTATCGAATGTGACATATTAACGACACTAAAACCTAATTTACCTAAAACGCAATGAGGGTCGGTATATTAGGTGACTTAGTGAATAATTGAGTTCAGTGCATTATTTACCAAACCCCATCGATAGAGACAGTTTAATTTGGTACTGAAACACTTCAAATTGTGTTTCTCAGTTAACAAGGACTCAGCAAAAGGGAAAGAAATACTGAGTCAGGACCAGGAGACAAATATCAGAGGTTTGTGCACAACGGCTATTTCTTTTGGAATTTTCAATTGAAATAAATATTGACTATTTGTATATTATTGTTTTAAATTGTGTTTGTGCACAACAACTATTTCTCTTGAATTTTTCAATTGAAATAAATATTGACTATTTGTATATTATTGTTTTAAATTGTGGAAATGTGTTTGATGAACACTTATTGATTGAAAAACATGGTGAATGGTTTGAAACTGTGAAAAATTGTTTGAATGATATTGATGGATACTTATTGATTGAAAAGCACTGTAAATGGTTTTTGTGGAAATTGAAGTGAATCACGAATTGTGTTGCCATTTTGTGAATGAAATTATAACTTTGGAAATTTATTGGATTCTTACGGATCATTTGAATAAAATGTTTGGAATTGTTTTGACTCACAATTGGCATGACACTGATACTATGTTCCTCCTCCATTAATGGGGTGAGTGTGATTATTCCTCCCTCTTTGACTTATCAGTCTGGGGTGAGTATGATTATGTTCCTCCCTCTTTGACTTCCCAGTCTGAGGTGAGTATGGATGAGTACTCATTAGATAGCTAGCTTCCTCCCTCATTGATTTCGATTATTGGGGTGAGTATGTCTTGTCGTGGTGTACAACACGGCATATATGGAAAAATTGTGTCATGACTTAAATTGTGATATTGATTGGCAACACTGTATTCTCCAGTTATTTGATCGAATGGTGTTATTGATTTGCAAAACGATATTATTCAATTATTTGATCGAATTGTGTTATTGATTTGCAAAACGATATTATTCAGTTATTTGATCAAATTGTGTCATTGATTGGAAAAAGCGTGTTATTCATAATTTGATCAAATTGTGTATGAATTGTATCGGTATTCTTAAGCTATTTGACTAAATTGTGTTATTATGAATTTTGATAATTTGTGAATTGGAGTTTAAATTCCTTATGATATTCATTGTCTTGAAATCAACTATGGTTTTAAGTATCCACTATTGATATGATTTATGAATTGTGATTTAAAATTTGTATTTGGTAAATGTTGTGCACCAATGAGACATTGTCTCGTGATAGCTTTATTCTTGTCGCAGTAGAGACAGACAGAGCGAGGCTAGGTCGCTAGTATCGCCAATGAGAGATTTTGGGTATAGTGAGTATACCACATGTGGCATTTTGTCTTGTAATGTAAATTCACTGTATGTAAATTTTGTTCTTGGTTTTGAGCAGTTGTAAACATTAAATTTTACATTAAATTTTTAAAATAATTATGAGTTATATTGCTTGTAAAAATTGTGTTATATCTTTGTATCTTAGACTTTGAAAATCACTGTGGAATTGACTTGAGAAATGTCTTGTGTTGATAAAAATGTTGGAGTTGAGATTTGAAAATATATTGAAGTGCTTTTCTGAGTTTTTCAAGAACTGTTTTGTCCAAAATACAAATGGCACCTTGCCAAAATTTTCTGAGATATTCCAAATAAATCAAATGAGTTAGTTGTTTCACTTGATTCACCAAAGTCTTTCACACTGTAAATAGTGCTCACCACTGTAAAAGAAGTAAGAAAAGTTTTAAAATCCCTTGTAGTGTATTTAATGGATTATCGATGACGAAGTTGGTAATTCATTAGGTATACTACTGGGATCATGTTATGCCTTACAGAGGGTAGGGTGTGACATGTTTTAGTGGTATCGAGCAAAGTTTTTAAATTCTTTTCACTGTCATTTGAATATTCTTTCTTCACAAAGACAACCGCTCAATATCATTGTTTGATACATACAGTACATTACATTATAAATATGCACTAACGGGAGGAAATCTCCTTGTATCATTGTACAGGAGGTCTAAAATCCTCGAATTGATTATAGAAGAGGGTGATCGTTCAGTCGATCAATCGATAGAGGCTGAGGTGCAAGGGGAATAAATTTTTATGCATTAGTGATTAGTCCTTAAGATAAGGATTGTGATAAGAAGTGAAATTAGTTTTGAAAGAGTTTATCGGCGAAAAGTATTTTCTAAAACATCATAAATTATAAAGCTAATTAGTGAGCCTACTCAATGTAAGGCAAGAGGACGTAAAAGTAAGATGCAGTAATGGAATTGCTCTAGATGAGGGCAAGGAGGTTACTGTTAGAAATTGCGAATGGATATTGTAATCAGAATAAGATTCGAATATCAGTGAATTCAAAAAGAATAAAAGATAGCAAAGTTTGATCTATTGGGATGTATCGTAGTAACTATGCAATGTTCTTAATGTTTATACTGTAAGCTGCAGATTACAGTACTAACTTGAGATTATTGTGTAGAGCTACGTACTACCCGATAGTACACCTAGATAAGAATAGTTGCCAACGGCATCTGTTTTGGTATAGTTATGCCATGACAGAATTTAATTGTTAGAAATAAGTTTTAAAATCCTACGTAGGGATCTAAAACTCAAAAGTTAAAATATCGAAGGGTTATAGTTCAGTACAAAAGGAAGTAAGTTATAGAATATTGACAGATAAAAAGAGTTATGAAAATAGAGAATTGAACAGTTAATTCATATGTAACAAAGAAATATTACGAATGTGAGGAAGGCTATGGATTAGAATGGTCAGAAGACCAATGCCTGATGAATAATTCTAACATGACCTCAAGGGTCATTCAAGAAGGAACGTGAGCCGAAATATTAAACAACACAATAGTAAGAGGAGATTAGTGTTATCCAAACAAAGTAAACATTGTATTAGATTGTTAAAAGTCTTATACAAATTTGAGAAAAAGAAGATTATACGATCATATAGAAAGGAGAAATAAACGTATGACAATTGTAAGATGGCTACTGGGTAAAAATTTCGTGGACGAAATTTATTTAAGGGGGGGAGAATTGTAACACCCCTAAGTTCGGTGGTGCGTTCTACTGTTCTGGTGACCAGTGTTGTCCGGACAGCTAGGATGCCTAGAACCGTACTTCAAAATGAGTAAGGAGACATAAAATAATGAAATACAAGAAAAGAAAAACAAAGGAAAAATCATAGTAAAGAAATGTAACCGAGTAAGTGAACCGGGAAACCTAACGATGGGTGATCAGACTTGGGAAGTCACGCGTGGACCGTTGATCTGCCTCGGATCATGGGAACCCCGAAAACATTTTTGGGACATAAATAGACCCTTGTTGAAGGATAGATATCATTAGAAAGATCAAAGAAAAATTAAATAATTAGTACAAAGAAAAGTGAGAAATCGAAAAACAGACAAAATACGGTGTTATCGAAAAATCAGGAAAGCCACCCGAACAGGGGCATTATGGTCATTTGACATCCCGAAGTGTCTTTTGACCTAAATGTCCATTAAAAATAAATAGTATTACACTTAGAAAATAAAATGAAAAATTAATTTGGTGGTACCTAAATAAAATAGCTAAAATCATGGGTTAATTGTGGAATAAGTGAAAGTTTAACTTATAAAATGATTTAATTTTAAGTGGACCACTAAGGGGATTAATTAAATACTTAGTGGGACAAGTGTACACTTAAAATGCAGCTGAACTTCATCTTCCTCATTTTAGATTTCAACATTGTCGTGAGTGAAGGGAGAGGAAACTCCATGGACGTTTTGCATGAGCTCACTTAACCTCCCCATTTTCAACTCCAATCCTTTAAGTTCCTTCACAAAAAATGGTCTACACACCACAAGGAAGATATTGATACCAATTTTGAGAAGTTTGGTGAAGGTTTAGCAAGTTACAATTAAAGGTAAGTTTGCATTTTTGAGAAATTCTTTGTTAAAGTTTATGTTCATGTTATGGGTGTTAGATTGGTGAAGGAAAATTTTGAGTTTGAAGGGTTATTGTTGTTTTCATTTTGGACAGCCATGAGTCACGTTTTTGATGAGGTATTTGTGCATATAATTGATGAGAAATAATGTTAATCATGGTGATTTAGTAACTTAGTGAATTATTTCATGTTTATATGGTGAATTATGCACTTTGATGGGAATTGGTATATGGACGGCAATGTGATGTTGAAGAATGGTTTGTGGCAGCTTGTGGACCCTTGAGTAATGGTATATATTGAAGGAAGTGTGGGCAGAATATTGACCTAGAAGGATTGATGATATGTATGTAAATTAACATTGTAAAGTGTATGTAAAGTTTGTAATGTTTAGGTGTGTTTGTAATGGTACTTAGAAATTGTAATTGTGAATGATATTTGGTGTGTTGAGGGTGATTGGAATCTGCCCAAAATAATGCTAATGTAATGTAGAAAATGCTTTTGGTAATGTGCCAAAACAGTTTGGTAAGTAAGTAAACAAATGGCAAAGGTAAGTGTGTGTTTGAAGTTGGGGTGTGAAATGCATATTGAGGGCAGTGTATATTTTAGCCTATAACCTTGAATGTGTAACCTCAATTGGTATGAGACCAATTTGAGGTGAAACTAGGCACAAAATGTGCCAACTTTCATTGAGAAACCATGCCAAAATTCTGCTTGCAAGGTGACCTAAAAATTTGACCAATTCGGATTAGGTGCAATTAGGACCTGAAAAATGACCAATTGGGCAGCAGTGAATGTTTAGGCCATAACTCACTCAAACCAGGTCCAATTGACCTGAAATTTTAACCATGAATAGTTAAGACCCATACCTACAAGTCTTATGAAGACACCAAAGCCCAGAAATGACCATAAGCAAGTCAAAAAGCTTGCACAAGTTCGGGTCCAAAACCTGGCCGAACCAGAGTTGACCAAATTGACCTAAAATTGACCTAAAATGGTACCATTTGACCAGCAATAGTATAATGACCATAACTTGGTCTACTTAACTCGGATTGACCTGAAATTTTGCCCCGCGTGCAATAAGACCTAGATCTACAAGTTTGTAGTTTCGACCGAGACCCGAAAACCGAGGGAACTAGATCGTCCGGTTAGGTCAAACCAGTGGTCCGGAAGCCAGAAATTTGCATTAAAATGCACTAAGCAAGGAAGTGACTTTGGTAAAACATACCAAATCTAAAACCTTATCGAATGTGACATATTAACGACACTAAAACCTAATTTACCTAAAACGCAATGAGGGTCGGTATATTAGGTGACTTAGTGAATAATTGAGTTCAGTGCATTATTTACCAAACCCCATCGATAGAGACAGTTTAATTTGGTACTGAAACACTTCAAATTGTGTTTCTCATTTAACAAGGACTCAGCAAAAGGGAAAGAAATACTGAGTCAATACCAGGAGACAAATATCAGAGGTTTGTGCACAACGGCTATTTCTTTTGGAATTTTCAATTGAAATAAATATTGACTATTTGTATATTATTGTTTTAAATTGTGTTTGTGCACAACAACTATTTCTCTTGAATTTTTCAATTGAAATAAATATTGACTATTTGTATATTATTGTTTTAAATTGTGGAAATGTGTTTGATGAACACTTATTGATTGAAAAACATGGTGAATGGTTTGAAATCAGAAAAATTGTTTGAATGATATTGATGGATACTTATTGATTGAAAAGCAATCAGAAATGGTTTTGTGGAAATTGAAGTGAATCACGAATTGTGTTGCCATTTTGTGAATGAAATTATAACTTTGGAAATTTATTGGATTCTTACGGATCATTTGAATAAAATGTTTGGAATTGTTTTGACTCACAATTGGCATGACACTGATACTATGTTCCTCCTCCATTAATGGGGTGAGTGTGATGATTCCTCCCTCTTTGACTTATCACAGGGTGAGTATGATTATGTTCCTCCTCTTTGACTTCCCACCGAGGTGAGTATGGATGAGTACTCATTAGATAGCTAGCTTCCTCCCTCATTGATTTCGATTATTGGGGTGAGTATGTCTTGTCGTGGTGTACAACACGGCATATATGGAAAAATTGTGTCATGACTTAAATTGTGATATTGATTGGCAACACTGTATTCTCCAGTTATTTGATCGAATGGTGTTATTGATTTGCAAAACGATATTATTCAATTATTTGATCGAATTGTGTTATTGATTTGCAAAACGATATTATTCAGTTATTTGATCAAATTGTGTCATTGATTGGAAAAAACTGTGTTATTCAGTAATTTGATCAAATTGTGTATGAATTGGCAATACGGTATTCTTAAGCTATTTGACTAAATTGTGTTATTATGAATTTTGATAATTTGTGAATTGGAGTTTAAATTCCTTATGATATTCATTGTCTTGAAATCAACTATGGTTTTAAGTATCCACTATTGATATGATTTATGAATTGTGATTTAAAATTTGTATTTGGTAAATGTTGTGCACCACTGAGACATTGTCTCAGCGATAGCTTTTTATTGCTGTCGCAGGTAGAGAGACAGACAGGGCAAAGCTAGGTCGCTAGTATCGCCAGCGAGAGATTTTTGGGTATAGTGAGTATACCACATGTGGCATTTTGTACTGTAATGTATATTCACTGTATGTATATTTTGTTCTTGGTTTTGAGCAGTTGTAAACTTTAAGTTGTACAGTAAAGTTGTAAAATAATTATGAGTTATTTGGCTTGTAAAAATTGTGTTATATCTTTGTATCTTAGTCTTTGAAAATCACTGTGGATTTGACTTGAGAAATGTGTTGTGTTGATAAAAATGTTGGAGTTGAGATTTGAAAATATATTGAAGTGCTTTTTACAGTGTTTTCAAGAACTGCTTTTGTCCAAAATACAAATGGCACCTTGCCAAAATTTTTACAGATATTCCAAATAAATCAAATGAGTTAGTTGTTTCACTTGATTCACCAAAGTCTTTCACACTGTAAATAGTGCTCACCATCAGAAAAGAAGTAAGAAAAGTTTTTAAAATCCCTTGTAGTGTATTTAATGGATTATCAGTAGACGAAGTTGGTAATTCATTAGGTATACTACGGGATCATGTTATGCCTTACAGAGGGGTAGGGTGTGACATGTTTTAGTGGTATCAGAGCAAAGTTTTTAAATTCTGTTTTCACCTGTCATTTGAATATTCTTTCTTCACAGTACAACTGCTCAATATCATTGTTTGATACATACAGTACATTACATTATAAATATGCACTAACGGGAGGAAATCTCCTTGTATCATTGTACAGAGGTCTAAAATCCTCGAATTGATTATAGAAGAGGGTGATCGCTCAATGATCAATCGATAGAGGCTGAGGTGCAAGGGGAATAAATTTTTATGCATTAGTGATTAGTCCTTAAGATAAGGATTGTGATAAGAAGTGAAATTAGTTTTGAAAGAGTTTATCGGCGAAAAGTATTTTCTAAAACATCATAAATTATAAAGCTAATTAGTGAGCCTACTCAATGTAAGGCAAGAGGACGAAAAGTAAGATGCAAGAATGGAATTGCTCTAGATGAGGGCAAGGAGGTTCTTGTTAGAAATTGCGAATGGATATTGTAATCGAATAAGATTCGAATATCGTTGAATTCAAAAAGAATAAAAGATAGCAAAGTTTGATCTATTGGGATGTATCGTAGTAACTATGCAATGTTCTTAATGTTTATACCGTAGTGCAGACACAAGACTAACTTGAGATTATTGTGTAGAGCTACGTTCTTCCCGATAGTACACCTAGATATGAATAGTTGCCTACGGCATCTGTTTTGGTATAGTTATGCCATGACAATTTAATTGTTAGAAATAAGTTTTAAAATCCTACGAGGGATCTAAAACTCAAAAGTTAAAATATCGAAGGGTTATAGTTCAAGATAAAAGGAAGTAAGTTATAGAATATTGACAGATAAAAAGAGTTATGAAAATAGAGAATTGAACAGTTAATTCATATGTAACAAAGAAATATTACGAATGTGAGGAAGGCTATGGATTAGAATGGTCAGAAGACCAATGCCTGATGAATAATTCTAACATGACCTCAAGGGTCATTCAAGAAGGAACGTGAGCCGAAATATTAAACAACACAATAGTAAGAGGAGATTAGTGTTATCCAAACAAAGTAAACATTGTATTAGATTGTTAAAAGTCTTATACAAATTTGAGAAAAAGAAGATTATACGATCATATAGAAAGGAGAAATAAACGTATGACAATTGTAAGATGGCTACTGGGTAAAAATTTCGTGGACGAAATTTATTTAAGGGGGGGAGAATTGTAACACCCCTAAGTTCGGTAGTGCGTTCTACTGTTCCGGTGACCAGTGTTGTCCGGACAGCTAGGATGCCTAGAACCGTACTTCAAAATGAGTAAGGAGACATAAAATAATGAAATACAAGAAAAGAAAAACAAAGGAAAAATCATAGTAAAGAAATGTAACCGAGTAAGTGAACCGGGAAACCTAACGATGGGTGACCGCACTGGGAAGTCACGGCGTGGACCGTTGACTGCCTCGGATCATGGGAACCCTGGAAAACATTTTTGGGACATAAATAGACCCTTGTTGAAGGATAGATATCATTAGAAAGATCAAAGAAAAATTAAATAATTAGTACAAAGAAAAGTGAGAAATCGAAAAACAGACAAAATACGGTGTTACCGAAAAATCGGGAAAGCCACCCGAACAGGGGCATTATGGTCATTTGACATCCCGAAGTGTCTTTTGACCTAAATGTCCATTAAAAATAAATAGTATTACACTTAGAAAATAAAATGAAAAATTAATTTGGTGGTACCTAAATAAAATAGCTAAAATCATGGGTTAATTGTGGAATAAGTGAAAGTTTAACTTATAAAATGATTTAATTTTAAGTGGACCACTAAGGGGATTAATTAAATACTTAGTGGGACAAGTGTACACTTAAAATGCAGCTGAACTTCATCTTCCTCATTTTAGATTTCAACATTGTCGTGAGTGAAGGGAGAGGAAACTCCATGGACGTTTTGCATGAGCTCACTTAACCTCCCCATTTTCAACTCCAATCCTTTAAGTTCCTTCACAAAAAATGGTCTACACACCACAAGGAAGATATTGATACCAATTTTGAGAAGTTTGGTGAAGGTTTAGCAAGTTACAATTAAAGGTAAGTTTGCATTTTTGAGAAATTCTTTGTTAAAGTTTATGTTCATGTTATGGGTGTTAGATTGGTGAAGGAAAATTTTGAGTTTGAAGGGTTATTGTTGTTTTCATTTTGGACAGCCATGAGTCACGTTTTTGATGAGGTATTTGTGCATATAATTGATGAGAAATAATGTTAATCATGGTGATTTAGTAACTTAGTGAATTATTTCATGTTTATATGGTGAATTATGCACTTTGATGGGAATTGGTATATGGGACGGCAATGTGATGTTGAAGAATGGTTTGTGGCAGCTTGTGGACCCTTGAGTAATGGTATATATTGAAGGAAGTGTGGGCAGAATATTGACCTAGAAGGATTGATGATATGTATGTAAATTAACATTGTAAAGTGTATGTAAAGTTTGTAATGTTTAGGTGTGTTTGTAATGGTACTTAGAAATTGTAATTGTGAATGATATTTGGTGTGTTGAGGGTGATTGGAATCTGCCCAAAATAATGCTAATGTAATGTAGAAAATGCTTTTGGTAATGTGCCAAAACAGTTTGGTAAGTAAGTAAACAAATGGCAAAGGTAAGTGTGTGTTTGAAGTTGGGGTGTGAAATGCATATTGAGGGCAGTGTATATTTTAGCCTATAACCTTGAATGTGTAACCTCAATTGGTATGAGACCAATTTGAGGTGAAACTAGGCACAAAATGTGCCAACTTTCATTGAGAAACCATGCCAAAATTCTGCTTGCAAGGTGACCTAAAAATTTGACCAATTCGGATTAGGTGCAATTAGGACCTGAAAAATGACCAATTGGGCAGCAGTGAATGTTTAGGCCATAACTCACTCAAACCAGGTCCAATTGACCTGAAATTTTAACCATGAATAGTTAAGACCCATACCTACAAGTCTTATGAAGACACCAAAGCCCAGAAATGACCATAAGCAAGTCAAAAAGCTTGCACAAGTTCGGGTCCAAAAACTGGCCGAACCAGAGTTGACCAAATTGACCTAAAATTGACCTAAAATGGTACCATTTGACCAGCAATAGTATAATGACCATAACTTGGTCTACTTAACTCGGATTGACCTGAAATTTTGCCCCGCGTGCAATAAGACCTAGATCTACAAGTTTGTAGTTTCGACCGAGACCCGAAAACCGAGGGAACTAGATCGTCCGGTTAGGTCAAACCAGTGTTCCGGAATCCAGCAATTTGCATTAAAATGCACTAAGCAAGGAAGTGACTTTGGTAAAACATACCAAATCTAAAACCTTATCGAATGTGACATATTAACGACACTAAAACCTAATTTACCTAAAACGCAATGAGGGTCGGTATATTAGGTGACTTAGTGAATAATTGAGTTCAGTGCATTATTTACCAAACCCCATCGATAGAGACAGTTTAATTTGGTACTGAAACACTTCAAATTGTGTTTCTCAGTTAACAAGGACTCAGCAAAAGGGAAAGAAATACTGAGTCAAGACCAGGAGACAAATATCAGAGGTTTGTGCACAACGGCTATTTCTTTTGGAATTTTCAATTGAAATAAATATTGACTATTTGTATATTATTGTTTTAAATTGTGTTTGTGCACAACAACTATTTCTCTTGAATTTTTCAATTGAAATAAATATTGACTATTTGTATATTATTGTTTTAAATTGTGGAAATGTGTTTGATGAACACTTATTGATTGAAAAACATGGTGAATGGTTTGAAACTGTGAAAAATTGTTTGAATGATATTGATGGATACTTATTGATTGAAAAGCACTGTAAATGGTTTTTGTGGAAATTGAAGTGAATCACGAATTGTGTTGCCATTTTGTGAATGAAATTATAACTTTGGAAATTTATTGGATTCTTACGGATCATTTGAATAAAATGTTTGGAATTGTTTTGACTCACAATTGGCATGACACTGATACTATGTTCCTCCTCCATTAATGGGGTGAGTGTGATTATTCCTCCCTCTTTGACTTATCGATGCAGGGTGAGTATGATTATGTTCCTCCCTCTTTGACTTCGACCGAGGTGAGTATGGATGAGTACTCATTAGATAGCTAGCTTCCTCCTCATTGATTTCGATTATTGGGGTGAGTATGTCTTGTCGTGGTGTACAACACGGCATATATGGAAAAAATTGTGTCTTGAATTAAATTGTGATATTGATTGGCAACACTTGTATTCTCCGATTATTTGATCGAATGGTGTTATTGATTTGCAAAACGATATTATTCAATTATTTGATCGAATTGTGTTATTGATTTGCAAAACGATATTATTCATTATTTGATCAAATTGTGTCATTGATTTGAAAAAGCATGTTATTCAGTAATTTGATCAAATTGTGTATGAATTGGCAATACGGTATTCTTAAGCTATTTGACTAAATTGTGTTATTATGAATTTTGATAATTTGTGAATTGGAGTTTAAATTCCTTATGACATTCATTGTCTTGAAATCAACTATGGTTTTAAGTATCCACTATTGATATGATTTATGAATTGTGATTTAAAATTTGTATTTGGTAAATGTTGTGCACCACTGAGACATTGTCTCAAATGATAGCTTTATTCTTGTCGCGGTAGAGAGACAGAGCAGAGGGCTAGGCTGCTAGTATCGCCAGCGAGAGATTTTTGGGTATAGTGAGTATACCACATGTGGCATTTTGTACTGTAATGTATATTCACTGTATGTATATTTTGTTCTTGGTTTTGAGCAGTTGTAAACTTTAAGTTGTACAGTAAAGTTGTAAAATAATTATGAGTTATTTGGCTTGTAAAAATTGTGTTATATCTTTGTATCTTAGTCTTTGAAAATCACTGTGGATTTGACTTGAGAAATGTGTTGTGTTGATAAAAATGTTGGAGTTGAGATTTGAAAATATATTGAAGTGCTTTTACAGTTTTTCAAGAACTGTTTTGTACAAAATACAAATTGCTCCTTGCCAAAATTTTCTGAGATATTCCAAATAAATCAAATGAGTTAGTTGTTTCACTTGATTCACCAAAGTCTTTCACCTGTAAATAGTGCTCACCACTGTAAAAGAAGTAAGAAAAGTTTTTAAAATCCCTTGTAGTGTATTTAATGGATTATCAGTAGACGGAGTTGGTAATTCATTAGGTATACTACGGGATCATGTTATGCCTTACAGAGGGGTAGGGTGTGACAGAATTAATTACCAAATCCATTTCCAAGCTTATTTCAAGTTTTCATGTCACTATTCACTTCATTAGTCAACTAAAATGTTGACTTTTGCATAGAACATATGTACATTGACTTTGGCACTTCAAACATACTACATTTTTCATTTAAAACTTGTTGGTTTTGGTCACTTTCTCAAAGCTTAGGTCATTTTGGCAAAATTGCCAATTTCCGGTTTTGGTGCTCCAAAGTTGCACTGTTTCATTGGTCGATCTACTGTTAGAATTTGACAAAACTTCCTTCATAGAAAATGTTCCTTATTTTGTCTAGTTGAATTTCTTTTTTTGAATCACTCCATTTGGAGTTTTGTAGCTCAAGTTATGGCCAAAATAAGTTTACTGTTCACGTGCACTGTTCATGCTGCAATTTTGGGTGTTGGCAGATTTTGGTCCAACTTTGGTCAGTAATTTGACTAAGTTAAGTTCATAATTTGGTCTAACTTTCTTCATATGAAATGTTCTACCATGGCTTAGGTTTCCATTGGTTCAAGAATCGCCTAAATCCGAGTTTTCTAGAGAGAGTTATAGCCATCCAAACATTACTGCTCAAATGAAAATCTGCAGAGTTGCAGGTTTGAACAGTAACTGTGACTGCCATTTGGGTTAGGTTCTGGTCATAATTTGGGGTAGGTTTCTTCATGAAAGTTGTTTGTCTATGTCTTAACTTGTTGCTGTAAAAATTTCAGCTCAATTGACCAAATCTACAGTGAGTTATGGCCAAATGAACAGTTACTGTTCATTTGGTCATTCTGCAGGGGCTGTTTGCAGGGTATCCGGATTGGGGCCAAGTTTTGGTCCTCTTGCTTTGGTCTTTTGGACATGGTTTCTTCAGAAAAAATGTGCCATTACAAGCCTAGTTTCATGTCCAATTGGCCAAACACCAATTGGACTAACACAGCCCAAGTTATGGCAGTGCAAAGGGACTGAATTTTCAGTCCTATCTTTCTTGTCCATAGGCAGATTTCACCTTCACTTTACCATCCAATTTTTTAGTTCTAATTAGGGTCAACCTACCTAAAATGGTCACTAATTGACCATTAAAAAGTTATCAAACCATTTCCTAAGCTAAGTCACAATTTCACCTTTCCAAACCCTAATGTCCAAACCAATTACTCATAAACCTTGATTAACATGCTTAGTTCAATCTCCATGCATATTAATACCTTAACCATGATTTCCAACCACTCTAAGTCCAACAAAACACTCATTTCTATTCCTTCAATAGGGCTGCCAAAATTCATGGCATTCATACACATAATTTTTATTCATTTTAGTTACAATTTCTAACTTATTTCAAGTCACTATCATGGAATATAAGAGTTTCAAATGAATAGGTGCACTAACCTTAGGAGGGCAGAATTTTCCCAAGCAATTCCTTCACTTTCTTGGCTTTTCTTGGCTGCCAAACACTCCTACAAGGTGTGTGGACAAGTTTTAATGAAGAGACCTAAGGGTTTTAGGGTAAGGAATCAAAGATTGGAAGGTATAAAAAAAATAAAAGCTATGGAGGAAGAAACTCACGTTTTGGCTGGTTGAAGATGAAGAAGGAAACCAGAAATTTTTGGTCTATTTTTGACTCTTTTAAGTGTTTTAAGATTGCTTGTTAGATGGTGATTGGTTGGGAGTAAGATAATGACATCATGTGATGTCATTATCCTTAATTTCCACTATTTTTCTTTTCTTTTCTTTTCTACCACATTTCAATTTAATTTTTAGCAATATTTATTCATATTTTGAGTCATAATAATTATTTAGTTAACTGGACAAGTCGGCCAAAAATCACCTCTGAAGGCGAAATGACCAAAATGCCCTCCGTTTGGCTTAACGGGTCAAAATTGTCTGTACCGATTGAAAAAATTTTCTAAATATTTTCTTGGCATTCTAATGCCATAGGAACCTCAATGACCCTTCTCTGGAGTCCCAAAAATTATTTTATAATTTTTCCCCCGGGTCTAGGGCTCCTCGTTGCGAGAACCGCAACTTCCCTCCGGTTACCCATCGCTTGGGCACCGGCTCGTTGAACTTGTTTGTATTTTATTTCTAAAATTTTTACTAAATTTTTCTTGTCTATATTTGAGTTATTTATGGTTTCTCACTTAAGTTTAAATATTTTTCCGAACGTTCTAGCTGTCCGGACCGACACCGGTCACCGAAACAGTAGAATGTACGGAGTTGCTACGGGGAGGGTGTTACACCTTCTGACACTCATTGTCTTGAATTTAACTATGATTTTACATATCCATCATTTAAATGATTTATGAATTGTGATTTAAAGTTGTATTTGTTTAATGTTGTGCACCACTGAGACATTGTCTCAGCGATAGCTTTCTTTTTATTCTTTATGCGAGTAGGCAGAGCAGAGCGTGATTAAATTTGCTAGTACATCCAGTAAGAGATTATCGGGTATAACGAGTATACCACATTTTGCATTTTGTACTGTAATGTATGTTCACTGTATGTATATATTGTTTTTGGTTTTGAGCAGTTGTAAATTAAAATTGTACATTGAAGTTGTAAAGTAAATTATGAGTTATTTTGACTTGTAAAAATTGAATTATATTTCTTGTATCTCAGTCTTTGAAAAATCACTGTGGATTTGAGTTGAGAAATATGTTGTATTGAGAAATATGTTGGAGTTGAGATTTGGAAATATATTGAAGTGCTTTTTACAGGTTTTCTGAAGAACTGTTTTATGCAAAATACAGATGGCACTCTGCCAAAATTTTTACAGAAATTACTAATAGTCCAAATGAGTTAGCTATTTCACTTCAGTTCACAAAAGTTTTTAGCACCTGTAAATAGTGCTCACCACTGTAAAAGAAGTAAGAAAAGTTTTTAAAATCACTTATAGTGTATTTAATGGGTTATCAGTAGACGGAGTTGGTAATTCATTAGGTATACTACGGGATCATGTTATGCCTTACAGAGGGGTAGGGTGTGACATGTTTTAGTGGTATCAGAGCAAAGTTTTTAAATTCTGTTTTCACATGTTACTTGAATATTCTTTCTTCATAGTACAACTGCTCAATATCATTTTTGATACATACAGTACATTACATTATAAATATGCACTAACAGGAGGAAATCTCCTTGTGTTATTTGTTCAGGAGATCTAAAATCCTCGCATTGACTATGGAAGAGTGTGATCGTTTAGTGGATCAATCTATTGAGGCTGAGGTGCAAGGGGATGCCCTAGGCCTACATAATGTCAATGGTTCAACAGCACCAGCCCCTGCAGTACCGCAGTTTCCTACTCAGTTCACTCAGTAGATGGCTGCAATGTTCCAACAAATGGGTGGTAATGTGCCTACTCAAGTCCCAATACAGACACCAGTGGTACAACCATAGTCTCCTACTAGGTAGTATGACAAATTGATGAAATATGGGGCTACAGAGTTCAAGGGGACAGTAGATCCTCTAGAGGCTGAACAGTGGTTAGAAAGGATGGATAGGGTATTCAAGAAACTGCACTGCACAGAGGAGCTCAGATTTGAATACTCAGTATCTTTGCTATAGGGGGATGCTTATGACTGGTGGAAAACCATTCCCCACAGTCTGGTAGAACCTGCAGTGCTAACATGGAATGACTTTCTCAGGGAATTCAGACAAAAATATGTCCCTGATGCTTATGTAGACCAGAAGTTACAAGAATTCCTAAGTCTGAAACAGGGGAACAAATCAGTGGCTGAGTATGAAAGAGAATTTTCCCGCCTGAGCCATTATGTAGTGAGTCTACTTTCTACTAGCAGAGAGAGATGCAAGAGGTTTGAAACCGGCTTGAAGCCCAGTATCAGATTACAAGTAGTCGGCTTCAAACACACTAACTTCTTTGAACTTATTTCTCAAGCTCTAGAGTTAGAAAGAATTGAGTCTGAAGCTGCTTCTGAGAAAAAGAAATCAGAGAAGACAGAGAAAGAGGGAAAATCAGTAGAACAGAGTTCTAGTGGTCCTACTGGAAAGAGAAAGAACCATGGGGGATATGGCAGAGGTGGCAAGAAATATGGTAGGGGAAGATATTCAGGACAGAAGCCTCCCCTATCTAGTCAGCAGAGTACCAGAGGTTCCTACCCTCCCCGCCAATGTGAAACTTGTGGAATAAATCATGGTGGGATATGCTACAAGGCTATTGGAGCCTGTTATAACTGTGGAGGCATAGGACACTTTGCCAAGGACTGCACCAGTAGTCACAGAGTTGGACCACCTCCTACTACTGCAGAAGGGTCAGTTCCGAGCCCTGTCACCAGAAGTTCACAACCACCCAGCAGAGGTAGAGGCAGGGGTAGAGGTAGCCCAGCAAGCAGCCAAGGCACAGTGAAACACTTAGAGCAAGATAGTGCTCCGGTTAGAGTCTATGCAATGAGACAGAGGGAGGAGGCCGAGACATCTGATGTTGTGGCTGGTACCTTCTCAACTTTTAACCAAGATGTTTTGTGTTATTTGATCTGGGTTCTACCCATTCTTATGTGAGTGCTAGCATCATTGATTGCATTGTTGTTCCATGTACACAAATGGACTTTGAGGTGTTAGTAACAAGTCCGCTAGGACAGGAGGTCAGGGTTAATAAAATATATAGGGATTGTCCTTTGGTGATCCAAGGACACACTTTTCTGTCTGATTTTATTGAAATGCCCTTCAGAGATTATGATATCATCTTGGGCATGGATTGGTTAGCTAGGCATCATGCCATGATTGACTGTAGGCTGAAGACAGTCACTTTTGCTCTCCCTCAGTACAATGATGTGGTAATACATGGGGAGAGGCAGTTATTGCCATCAAACGTCATTTCGGCTGCACTAGCCAGAAAAATGATCAGAAAGGGGTGTGAAGCATACTTTGCACATGTGGTAGACACCCAAGTGGGGAGTCCAGCATTGAAGGACATCCCTACAGTATATGACTTTCCAGATGTGTTTCCTGATGAATTACCAGGACTACCTCCGGAAAGAGAAGTGCATTTTGAAATTAATGTTATGCCTGGTGTGGATCCAATCTCCATAACGCCATACAGAATGGCACCAGCAGAGTTGAAGGAGTTGAAGATACAATTGCAAGAATTACTTGAAAAGGGCTTCATCCGTCCTAATGTGTCACCTTGGGGAGCACTAGTGTTGTTTGTTAAGAAGAAGGATGGTACTCTCCACTTATGCATTGACTACCGGCAGTTGAATAAGGTGACAATAAAGAACAGATATCCATTGCCTCGCATCGATGATCAGTTTGATCAGTTGAAGGGTGCAGCTGTATTCTCCAAAATTGATTTGCGATCTGGTTATTATCAGTTGAAGGTATGAGAGTAGAGTATTCCAAAAACTGCTTTTAGAACTCGGTATGGCCACTATGAGTTTCTAGTAATGCCATTCGGGTTAACAAATGCTCCAGCTACTTTTATGGATCTGATGAACACTATCTTCAGACCATATCTCGATCAATTTGTGGTGGTGTTTGTTGATGACATTTTGATATATTTGAGGAATGTAGAGGAGCATGACAGACATCTGCGGATTGTACTGCAGACTTTAAGGGAGAAACAACTATACGCCAAATTGTCGAAATGTGAATTTTGGTTAAAAGAAATCTCCTTTTTGGGACATGTTGTGTCAGTTGAAGGGATCAAGGTAGATTCCAGCAAGGTAGAAGCTATCCTTAATTAGAAGCTACCCAGGAATATCACAGAAGTTCACAGTTTTCTGGGTTTAGCTGGATATTACCGTCGGTTTGTGAAAGGGTTCTCTATGTTATCTTCTCCACTGACCAAACTGCTTCGAAAAGATGTAAAATTTCAGTGGACAGATAAATGTCAGCAAAGTTTTGATGAGTTGAAGAGGTGTTTGACTGAAGCTCCAGTTCTCATTTTACCTGCTCCGGGTAAAGAATACACAGTTTATAGTGATGCTTCTCACAATGGGTTAGGCTGTGTACTGATGCAAGATCGGAATGTCATTGCTTATGCATCACGTCAGCTGAAACCGCATGAGAGGAACTACCCAACACATGATCTAGAGCTAGCAGCTATTGTTTTTTGCTCTAAAGATCTGGAGACACTATTTGTATGGGGAGAAATGCTACATTTACACAGATCACAAGAGCTTGAAGTATTTGGGCACCCAGAAGGAATTGAATTTGAGGCAGAGGAGATGGTTAGAACTCATTAAAGATTACGATTGCTTAATAGACTATCAGCCAGGGAAAGCAAATGTGGTGGCTGACGCCTTAAGTCGCAAGACTATGGCAAGTCTCAGAGTTTCTCCTTTGTCCATGGTATATGAATTGAAAGCACAGCATGCCAGTTTAGAGATTGATGATGAGGGACAGACAGTAGTTGCATGGCATGTACAGCCAGTGTTGATTGATTAGATCAGAATGGCTGCTCAAAGTGATGAAAAATATCAGAAGCTACTGAAAGAAGTCCAGCAGGGCAAGAAACCTGAATTCTCTGTGAGAGATGATGGTTTATTACTACATCAGGGTAGAATGTGCGTTCCTAGTGATGTGGAATTGAAACAGATCATTATGAAAGAAGCACATGAGTCTCCTTTTGTTATGCACCCTAATGGAACTAAAATGTACAGAGGGCTGAAAGAGCATTACTGGTGGATGGGTATGAAGAGGGATATAGCTGAGTTTGTTTCCAAATGCCTAACTTGTCAGTAAGTAAAGGCCGAACATCAAGTTCCAGCTGGTTTGTTACATCCTTTGTCAGTACCAGAGTGGAAATGGGAACGGATAACTATGGATTTTGTTACAGGACTTCCAAGGACACAGAGTAGTCATGATGCAGTATGGGTTATAGTTGACAGATTGACCAAGTCTGTCCACTTTTTGCCAGTGCGGATGGACTATAGTCTGGAAAGATTGGCCAGATTGTACATATATGAGATTGTAAAACTGCATGGAGTGCCAGTATTAATTGTGTCTGACAGAGATCCTAGGTTCACTTCTAGATTCTGGGGTAGTCTTCAGAGAGCCTTAGGAACTAGATTGAGCTTCAGCACAGCATTCCACCCACAGACAGATGGTCAGTCTGAGAGGATTATTCAGATATTGGAGGATATGCTATGGGCTTGTGTGATTGAGTTTGAAGGTAGTTGGGATACACACTTGCCTTTGATTGAGTTTGCTTACAACAACAGCTACCAATCAAGCATTGGAATGCCTCCATATGAAGCTTTGTATGGCAGAAAGTGCAGAACTCCCTTATGTTGGGATGAAGTAGGTGAAAGGAAGATGATTGGGCCAGAAATTGTTCAGCAGACAGAGGAAAAGATCAGATTGATCAGAGATAGACTCAAGGTCGCATCGACCGTCGAAGTCCTATGTTTATCTCAAGAGAAGAGATATTGAATATGCAAAGGTGATAAGGTATTCCTCAAAGTTTCTCCTTGGAAGAGGATTATGAGATTTGGCAGAAAGGGGAAACTGAGTCCTCGTTTCATCGGACCATATGAGGTTCTGGAAAGAGTGGGTCCTTTGGCATATCGATTGGCATTACCTCCAGAGCTAGCAAGGATACACAATGTCTTCCATGTGTCCATGTTAAGGAGGTACAGATCTGACTCATCTCATGTACTATCGGTTGAAGAAATCGAGGTAAATCCAGACCTCTCATATGAGGAAGAACCCATAAAAATTCTGGCATATGAGGTGAAGCAGCTGAGGAATAAACAGATGCTGTGGAACCATCATTCAGGCCAGGAAGCTACTTGGGAACGTGAAGAGGATATGAGGAGACAGCACCCACAGCTGTTCAGAGACTAATGCCAGGTAAAAATTTCGAGACGAAATTTATTTAAGGGGAGGAGAATTGTAACACCCCTATGTTTGGTAGTGCGTTCTACTGTTCCAGTGACCAGTGTTGTCCGGACAGCTAGGATGCCTAGAACTACACTTCGTTATGAGTGAGAAGACATAAAATAATGAAATACAATAGAAGAAAATATAAGAAAAACAAAGGAAAAATAATATCAAAGAAATGTAACCAAGTTAAACGAGCCGAGAACCCTAGCAATGGGTGACCGCACTGGGAAGTCACGGCGTGGACCGTTGACTAGCCCAAGACCGCGGGGAACCCTGGAAAATATTTTTAGGACTTAAATAGACCCCTATTGAAGTATAAATATCATTAGAAATATTAAATAAAAATTAAATAATTAGTACAAAGAAAAGTGGGAAATCGAAAAACGGACAAAACCCGCTGTTACCGAAAAATCGGGAATGCAACCCGAACAGGGGCATTGTGGTCATTTGACATCCCAAGTTGTCTTTTGACCTAAATGTCCATTGAAAATACATGGTATTACACTTAGAAAATATAATGAAATATTAAATTTGGGGTACCTAATGTAAATAGCCAAAAGTGGAGTGTAAATGGAGTAATTAACACATTTAACATATAATATTAATTAAATAAAGTTAGTGGAGAGTTAGTGGGAATTATCTACACCTAAGTGGACCACTAACTCACCCTTTGGACAGAAGATTGAAGTTCATCTCCAAGCTCCCAATTTTAGCCGAAAATGGTGAAAAGAAGATCCACCATTGTTGTCCACTTAAAAGCTTCATGCATGCTTGATTTAAGCTTCATTCTTGGCACCTTTCTTCACTAAAAGTTGTCCATACACCTTGGGCAGTAGATTGGCAGCAAGAAGACCAAGTTTTTGAGAGATTTTGAAGAATTTCAAAAGTGGTAAGTTTGTATTTTTGGGTTATTGCTTCATTAAAGTTAGTAGGAATGTTATGGGTGTTTGATTTATGGAGAAATTTTTGAGTTTTGATGTTGAATGGGAATGTTTACTTTTGGCAGCCATGGAAGCACCTTGAAGGCAGTTTATTTGTGCTTGTAAATGGTGAATTAAATGATTGATTAAATGTATATTTTGTAGGAAATTGTTTGGGTGATGTATACTTAGTGTATGTAAATGTAAAATGAAATTTAAAGCTTGGAAAGTAATGGAATGTAAGTGTACCATTGTGGCAGTTTGTTAACTCTTGAGGAATGCTGGAATTCATGCTTGGTTTATGGAATAATGATGTTAAAATGTGTTGGTTGTTATGGCAGTTTGAGTGCCTGTTTGATGGTGTGAAGTTGGATATGTAAATGAGCATGAATTGGTGATTGAATTGTTATAAATTGAGTTGGACAAATTCTGCACTTGTTGGTGCACATTGAATGTAATTGTAAGCTACCAAAATGACCTATAATATGTTGTAAATTATGTTTAGGTTGTGGTACAACCAGAATTGGTTTGAATGTTAAGTTTGGTGAGTATTAAAAGTGATGCTTGTTGTGTATGCAAGAATTGCAATAAGGCAGTTTGAGTTTTAGGCCTATAACTTTAAGTGTGTGCCTCCAATTGGTATGAGACCAATTGGAGTTGAAACTAGGAACAAAATGTGCCAACTTTCATGAAGGAAGCATACCAAAATTCTGCTTGCAAGGTAGCTTGAAAAATGACCAAATCTGGATTAAGTGCAAGTAAGGCCTGAAAATTGACCATTTGGGCAGCAGTTAGTTTTTAGGCCATAACTCACTCAAAACAGGTCCAATTGATCTGAAATTCTAACAATGAATAGTTAAGACCCATATCTACAAGTCTTATGAAGACACCAAAACTCATAAATGACCATAAGCAAGTCAAACAGCTTCCACAAGTTCGGGTCCAAAAACTGGCCGAACCTAAAATGACCTAAAGTGACCAATTTTAGTGCAATTTGACCAGCAATAGTAAAATGACCATAACTTGGTCTACATAACTCAGAATGACCTGAAATTTTGCCCTGCGTTCCATAAGACATAGATCTACAAGTTTGTAGTTTTGACCGAAACTCGAAAACCGAAGGAACTAGGTCGTCCGGCTAGGTCAAACTAGTATCCCGGAATCCAGCAAATTGCAATAAAATGCAGTATACACGGAAATGAACTTGGTAACATATATTAACCCTAAAATACTATCGAATGTGACATATTAATAACATTAAAACCTAATTTACCTAGAATGCATCGAGGGCCGATATATTAGGTTGATTAAGCAAATAATAGCATTCAGTGAATTACTTATCAAGCATTATCGTTAGAGACAGTTTAATTTAGTACTGAAACACTTCAAATTGTGTTTCTCAGTTAGCAAAGACTCAGGAAAAGGGAAGGAAACACTGAGTCCAGACTAGGAGACAGTTATCAGAGGTTTATGCACAACAACTATTTCTTTTGAATTTTTCAATTGAATTGAATTATGACTATTTGTATATCATTGTTTTAAATTGTGGAAATGTGTTTGAATGAATATTTATTGCTTGAAAAGCATTGTAAATGGTTTGAAACAATGAAAAATTGCTTGAATGATATTGATGGATACTTATTGATTGAAAAGCATTGGAAATGATTTGAAACCATAGCTATCATGTATATTGACTGTATTCCCCACTAGCTTGTCTAGTGGGACAAATTGAATTCCCTCTCTGGCTGAAGTGTTGAGGTGTGTGCCTGTTGAGGATGAATTGGATGAGTACTCATATTTTTGCTAGCTAGCTATGTTATTCCTCATTAGTCATCGACTTTTGGGACGAATTGAACTTTGGAACAAGATTAAGCTGTGTGTGATTTATTGATTTGTATTATGAGATTGTGAAATGGAGTTAAATCCTTATTGACATTTACTGTCATTTGAAGTTAACTATGTTTTAATCTTTGAGATTTATTGTGATATTGTGTTAAATTCCTTCTGACACTCATTGTCTTGAATTTAACTATGATTTTACATATCCATCATTTAAATGATTTATGAATTGTGATTTAAAGTTGTATTTGGTTAATGTTGTGCACCACTGAGACATTGTCTCAACGATAGCTTTCTTTTTATTGCTGTCGTAGGTAGACAGACAGACAGGGCAACAGATTAGGCTGCTAGTACATCCAACAAGAGATTATCGGGTATAACGAGTATACCACATTTTGCATTTTGTACTGTAATATATGTTCACTGTATGTATATATTGTTTTTGGTTTTGAGCAGTTGTAAATTAAAATTGTACATTGAAGTTGTAAAGTAAATTATGAGTTATTTTGACTTGTAAAAATTGAATTATATTTCTTGTATCTCAGTCTTTGAAAAATCAATGTGGATTTGAGTTGAGAAATATGTTGTGTTGAGAAATATGTTGGAGTTGAGATTTGGAAATATATTGAAGTGCTTTTTACAGGTTTTCTGAAGAACTGTTTTATCCAAAATACAGATGGCACTCTGCCAAAATTTTTACAAAAATTACTAATAGTCCAAATGAGTTAGCTGTTTCACTTCAGTCCACAAAAGTTTTTAACACCTGTAAAATAGTGCTCACCACTGTAAAAGAAGTAAAAAAAGTTTTTAAAATCCCTTGTAATGTATTTAATGGGTTATCAGTAGACGGAGTTGGTAATTCATTAGGTATACTACGGGATCATGTTATGCCTTACAGAGTGGTAGGGAGTGACATGATCTCGACTCTACTCATTCGCATGCTAGTGTTAAAAATATATATTCTGCTGCTGTTCCCTTGCTTAGAAATAAATTTTGATTTGTTAGTGACTAGTCCTTTAGGATAAGAGCTATGGCAATAAGTGTGATTGAAATAAGATTTAAAATAGTGTGTTAGTTAAAGGTATTTTTCTAGAATGCAATAAGTTCTAGAGTTAATTAGTGTGCCTGTTTAGTGCAAGACAAAAGGACCTAAACGTAAGTTATGGCAATATAGCTGACCTAGATGAGGGCAAAGACATCACTGTTAGTAATTGTCAGTGGATATCATAATCAGAATAAGTTGAGGATATTAATGGATTCGAGAAGGATAAGATGTAGGAAAATCTAGTCTATTGGGATGTACCGTACTAACTATGTAATGTTCTTGATGTTTGTGCTGTAAGCTGTAGATTATAGTACCGACTTGGGATTATTGTGTAAAGCTATGTATGTCTCTATAGTACACCAAGATGAGAATGGTTGAAAATGGTTTCTGCTTTGGTATAGTTATGCCAGAATGGAGTTCTATTACTGGAAATGAGTTGAAAATCTTAATTAGGGATTTACTAAAGTTAGAATATCGAAAGGTCACAGTTGTAAGGCAGTTCGAGTCAGTGACTCAGTTACCCTAGCATGAGCTACAGTACATCAGGAATTGCTATAAAACTAGAGATTTCAGTATAGTCATAAATTAAAGGTAACATGTATAGGGTGAGGTCATCTGGTCTCTGATATGGGGTATTACAGTTGTTTTGGCATAGCAATGGACCTTTTACCTAAAATTTAGTGAAAAATAGTATCTTATTTGTGTAGCAACAAGGCACAAAGTATGATTTTATTCCCCTGAAGGAGACAAGATGCTATGGATGATGTTCATAACTTATAAAATGGCGATTCAAGGAATTTACAGTATGAAAATAGAGTAAACAACTTTACATAGATGTGGCAAGACGATAGATATAGCATTCTATTGTAGTCAGTTATACTATAAGAATATAGTAGTGTTTTCTTTGAAAGGACAGATGAATATCACTAATGAAATGATGTCCTAATTGGGATAGTAGTGTGATAAGAAATAGTTAACTCAGGCATCCCTTAGGAAGGGCACAATTTTCTTTATGAGTATCGTAAGGATCAGATCATGATGATGCGAAACTTTTGAATGGCAAGGGAAAAAAGAGAGTCCTGTAGACTCCCTTCTTAAGGTATTAGAGATGAGAAAAGGTACCAGATTTTGACATGAAAATTAGGTCAAAAAAGAGAATAAGACTAAAGAATAATGTAAACAAGGTTGAGTTGTGGGGAAGATAAAATAGTTAATTAAAGAATAAATTGAGAAGCTCATATAAGATTGGAAAAAATAGAATCAGGAGTAAAGGAAGCAAATGCAGTCTTAGAAGGGGTAAAAGAGATAATACAAAAGTAAGAATGAAGAATATAAACAGAAATGACACTAAAGAGAATAATTATTATGGTATAGAACCCAAAAATGGAAAATTCAGAGTAATTTAAATTGGGACAGTGTTAGGAGCCAAACCATGGAGTTTAAAATTGTAAGAAATGGATCAAGCACTGTTTATTCCTATTTCCAAGATGAAATAGGTAGCATGGGGATAAAGTCCATTTAAGTTCATAACAATCGGAGAAAAGTTAGTTGAAGAATGCAATTAGAGTAAGCAATAATTTTAAAATGTGTAATGGTATCCAGAACTATCCTATTAGACAAAGGAGTGAATTAATGAGTAGTAAGTTAAATAAAAGTGAACAAGATGGTGCAAAATGGCACATAGGCTAGTCATCAATAGAGACGGTCAGATAGCAGTTATGAGGTCTACGAAAAAGAATTAGATAAGTATTTCTAATAGGACCAATATGGTCACTTTATAAGGAAACATGAATGAAAATAATTAACGAAACAACAATAAGAAAATATTAGAATTATTTAAAATGAACTAAAATTTGCATTAGATTATTGAAGAAGATCATGAGATTAGGAAGAAAGGGAAAACTAAGTCCTTGCTTCATAGGACCATACGAGGTTCTAGAAAGAGTGGGTCCATTAGCACATAGACTTGCTTTACCTCCAGAATTGAAATAAATCTATAGTAGACTTATGATGAGAACCCATAAAGATCTTGGTACATGAGGTAAAACAGTTAAGAAATAAACTAATACCTCTAGTTAAAGTGTTATGAAACCATCATTCAGGCTCGAAAGCCATATGAAATATGAGAAAGACATAAGAAGACAACACTCATGACTATTTAAAGACTGACATTAGGCAAATTTCGAGGACGAAATTTCTTTTAAGGAGGGGAGAATTGTAATACCCTCATATTAAGTAGTCCATACATTATACTATTCCAGGGACTAGTATCTCTCCGGACAGCTAGAATGTCTAAGACTATGTTTAATTCACATAGAAGAGACATAAATAAAATTAATAAAGATCAAATGAGGTTGGATTAAAATAAGAGAAATGAAGCACAATTAGGTTAAATGAGCCTACAGTGCTGATGATGGGTGACCGACCAGGGAAGCGACTGCGAACTCAGTTGCTACCTTAAATTCGTATGGGACCCTGTGAAATCCTTAATTAAGGGTTAATTGTGAAATTATCGGGGATGAGAAAATCATAGAAAGGAAAAGAGAACAAGTATAAATAAGGGAATCAGAATCAAAGGACTCATCAGGCATTATGGAAAAAGATGAATAATAACTGATGAGGGGCATTTTGGTTAATTCACTCCTAGAGTTGACTTTTGACCTAAATGTCCATTAAAACGAAGGAGATTAAAATATTGAAAAATAATTAAAAATATGAAGAAAGGTGTATGGAGAAGGAAAGAATTGAAATTTCAAATTTTAATTAGTATTATGACATAAGCATACATTAACATGACATAATTAAAATTATAATTCTTATTTATTAATTTTGGGGATAATTATTAAAATAAAAAGACAAAAGAAGAATTAAAAAAATCAAAAAGAAAATCACTTCTTCTCCCACCTTCTTGGTCGGCCATACCTCTCTTTCATTCACTCTCATTTTCTATGTTCCTCTTCCATTAATAAACCATCCCAAGCTTTGAACCTCCTTATTTCTTCCATAAATTACCTAGTCCCTTAAATAAAAATTTGATAATTGGTGATGAAATGAAGATTGGGAACAATGATTGAAGGAAATTTAAGGAGTTGTCGAAGATAGAAAAGTGCTCAAATATGTAGTACTAACCTAAGAAAAGATGAAAATTATGCATGAAACAAAGGGTTGGATTTTTGGCCAGCCTTGATAGGGTTAGAGTTTTGTGTGTTTGAGTTACTTAAGCATGAAATCTAGTGATTAGTAATGATGAATATATGAATTATGTAATTTTATTGGTTGGAATTTCATGAATTAGTAAAATGGAAGAATTAGGGTTTTGGTGAAAATTAGGGTTTTGTGGTATGTTATGCAATTAAGGTTTATAAGGCCTAATTATGGTCATTTGGCATACTTTAGTTAAGAATTTATGTTGAATTGATGGAATTATAGTGTGTTGAATGGCTAGAATTCTAGATCCTTGAATCTAGCATGTTTGAATAAGTATAAGTTGAGTTACATAGCTCCAATTGGTGTGGGGCCAGTTGAAGATGAAACCTCAGACAATATGCTAGAAATGTCATGAAGACACCTTGTCCTGAAACTGACCATAAGTTACCCTAAATTTGGCTTGAATCCATATTGAAATTCTGGACCTGACCGAAAATGACTAAATAAATAGTACTTAGTAAATTAGGCATAACTCACTCTAGAAAACTCCAAATTAGGTGATTTTTGAATCAATGGAAACTTGAGATATAGAAACACAACTCTTATGGAGAACATAGAACCAAATTGTAACACCCTCACTTTAGCCAGTCCGTGCATTCGACTGTTCCAGTTACCAATGTTTATTCGAACAGCTAGAATATCTGAAACTATAATTAAACTAGAGTGAGGAGTCATAAATAATACAAATAAGTGTAAGAAAAATTAAGGAAAAATTTTACAAATGAAATACAACAAGTTAAATGAGCCTGTGTCCCGGCGATCGGTGACCCAACGAGAAGCGACTATAAACATAGTTGTCGACCCTATAACAATAGGGGAACCCTATGAAATAATTTCTGGGATGTCAAAGAAGAGTTACGGTGCCCTAGGTACCATTAGAATGCCAAGAAAAGGTTAGGAGAATTTTTAAGATAGATATAGACAGTTTTGGCTCCTTAAGCCAAATGGAGGGTATTTTGGTCATTTTGCCTTCAGAGACGATTTTTGACTGACTTGTCAATTTAAGTAGATGAATTATATGAATTAAAATGTGAACTAATATTTATAAAAAATTTAATTAAAAATGAATGGAAAAGAAAGAGAAAGAACAATGAAATAAATACCTAATTATGACATAATATGATGTCATAAAGACCCCTTAGCCGATCACTATGCAACAAGCACACTTAAGACTCATTAAAAAGGTCAAAAAATTGGAAAAGAATTTATGTTCTTCTTCTTCTTCCCTTGCTGGCAGAACCTCTCTCAAACAAATCCTCCATTTTCTCTTAGCTCTAAGCTTGATTCCCACCTTAAATCACCATAATACCCTTAGTTCTCTTCACAAAAACTTGTCTATACCTCTTGGGAAAGTGATTAGCTGCCAAGAAAAGCCAAGAAACAGAAGGATTGAGAAATGAGAAAAGCTCATCAAAAGGTTAGTGCTAATTTTACCTTTCTCCTTCTTCTAACTTTGAAATCTAGTAGAATTATAAGGAAATTACTTAAAAAACCAAATAAAATATCCATGAAGGAACAACATAAAAATTTCGGCCATCCTTGGTATGTGGCTAGTTTGATGTGTTTGATGAGTTTATATATGTTTATGAATGATGAAGGATGCCTATATTTGCATTAGAAGGGAAGATTGAATGAGTTGCATGAATTAGGGGAGAAGGTGAGTTAGGGTTTGGGGCAAAATTAGGGTTTTGCTCATGTGTTGGTGAAGGGAAGTCCTAATATCAATTAGTGACCATTTGGCTGTGTTTGATGAGGAATTGAAGTGAATTATGGCTTTGGATTTGAGATTGGGTATGCTACCTCATAGGACCTGCAGGGCTGGATGTGAGTCCAGCAAGTTTGGGCAACTGTAACTTGAGTGGTGTAAGTTCAATTAGTGTAAGGCTAATTGGACATGAAACTAGACACATAATGGCACAACTTTGATGAAGAAACCTTGCCCAGAAAACAAACTTAGAATACCCTAAAAATTGACCAAATCCGGATAATCAACCTACTAGTCTTGGAAATTGACCAAATGAATTTGTTCATTTGGCCATAACTCAGTGTAAAAATGTCCAAATGACCTAAATTTTATATTAATAGAAAGCTTAGACAATTTAGAACAACTTTCATGCAGAACACAAACTCAAATTCTAGACTTAACCAAATGAAATTGATAGCCAAAGTTGAGTTACCAAATCTGGCAGAACCAAGACTGCCCGGAATTCTGGGTACAGGTCAATCCGACCAGTTATGGTGAAATTGCTATAACTTGAGCTACAAAACTCCAAATGGAGTGATTCAAAATGGAATTAAATAAAACACATAAAGAAAAAACTTTAATCAAGAAAAGTTTACCAAATTCTCATTGTAGAATTGCCTAATGGAACAGTAAACTCTAGCAACCAAAACTGAAATTTTTGATTCATTTCCTATTGGTTTGAAGTATTGATTGGCAACTAATGCCAACACTTTTGTGAACCAAAATGTGGTAATTTCATATGGTTAGAACCCATGTAACTATTATGTATGAGAAAGTCAACCTTTGAAGGGAAATGGTCAAGTGAATAGTAACCCCATTGATATAGGAAATGGTATACTAAATTAAAAAAACAATTAGGGTGGTTAATATGGATAATGTGATTAATAAATTTAAATTCTTGAAGTAAGTGACTCTAGGATTTAAGGAAAATTTAGTTAAAGTTGAAATCCATGAAATATTAATGGATTACTTGAAATATGAATGATAATTTATATAAATAGTGTAATGAATAAATGGATTATGTTAATGTATGAATGAGATATTAGTTCTCATTATTGTAGAAAGGAAAAGTACTTTGAGTACAATGGTATATGGGAACCATTGTTGTGAATTGTAATCGACACGAATGATATAATGAAAATATATGAATTATGATGAAGGCAAAATTTATGTAGAAATGTATTTTAAAAATTTATACTTCTGTTAGGAATAGAATTGAAATGTTATAAATTATAATTGAAATTTGTCATGAAATAATGAAGTCATAAAACACAATATATTAACATTTAAGGGTACCTATGTGCCAATGTATTGCCTAGACACATGTGTCAGATTGGATAGAATGGCATGCCAATAGGGTATTGTTTTAGCAGTACTGCGTACGGCTTTATGCCTGTATTCATGGCTTTATGCCCGCACTCATGGCTTTTATGCCCGATTACTTGTTATCATGGCTTTTAGCCATACTGATATGTTATCATGACTTTTTAGCCATACTAACTGCATATGTGGTTGATGTACTGAGCTTACACATCCCATGGTATGACGGCCCGAGACACTGCGGTGCCCAGTGCCAATGACCCTTTATTCAGTTTAGTCAGCCTGTCATAGGTTACTTGGGCAGTGAAATTTATTGAAATGCGTTAAGAATAATAGCAACTGAAAATATTAGCAATTAAACAAAAGAGTAAGAATATTTGAAATAAATTAGATTAGTTATTTAGCAGAAAGACTTGAAATGAATTGGAACGATATTAAAATTTAATTATTATGAAGTAATTTGTGATAACCTAGAAAGTATTGAATGGAATGATAAAAAAAAAAATTGCAAAAGAGATATAAGTATATTACTACTATGAATTTGGGAATAAATTGCTTCTTAAGAGGAATAAATTGGAACAAAAGATAGTTGATACTAGAAGTATTATATTAAAGTAGATTAAATTCCAGAGTATCCAAAGTATAATCCATTTCTTTCTTTATTTGTATATATTATTTTCTTTGTTATATTATTGCACCACTAAGCAGCAATGCTTAGCGCGATGGATTGTTTCCTCACGCAGGTACTGAAGATAAAGCCCAGTGGATATTAGACTAAGATTTTGGAGACCGAATCTGCAGAAGTGTCAGAAGTGTATAAGGTTGTCACCAACTCAGCAATGTATGTAGATAGGGCTCACAAAAGTTATTTTATGTATTTATAATTAGTTATTATGTTGAAATGTAAATTATGGAATTGTAATTAATTTGTATATTACGTAAATTATAAATTTATGTAATTAGTTTGTAAATTATGTAATTAATGGAAATTTGAGAATTTTGATATATGAAATGAGCATGAATGGATATGCGTGGTAATGAATAAGAATCGAAACGTATGGACTCTATCAGAAATGATGAGTATGGATGAGATCTTTATTGGAAAATGTTATTAAAAATTTCAAACAGGTGAATAGTAACTCACATCAAATGATAATAAAATAGGATAAACTCCGTTAGTTTCTCCTTAGAAAAATAATTGATATTAAAAGATAATGAGTTTAAAATGATTAAAACTGTGACATCCTCACTTTAGCTAGTCCGTACATTCTATTGTTCCGGTGACCAATGTCGGTCCGGGTAGCTAGAATATTCGAAATTATAATTAGACTAGAGTGAGGAGTTATAAATAAACCAAATAATGATTAGAAAAACCAAATAATGATTAGAAAAATTAAGGAAAATTTTTAGAAATGAAATGCACTAAGGTTAAATGAGTTGTAACCCCAGTGATGAGTAACCTGAAGGGGAAGTGACGGTGAAAACCGTTAACAACCCTAGACCTGGGGGAAAACTTCATAAAATAATTTTTGGCATTTCAGGGAAGGATTATTGGGGTTTGAATGACAATAAAATGTTAAGAAAACTCAAGGAAAATTTAATCAATCGGTACACACAATTTTAGCTCATTAAGCCAAACGGAGGGCATTTTGGTCATTTCATCTTTAGAGATGATTTTGGACCAACTTGTCCATTTATGTAAGTAAATTATATGACATAAAATATGAACAAATATTGATGAAAAATTTATTAAAAATGAATAGCAAGAGAAAGAAAAGAAAATGAAAGTAAATTGGAATTATTACATAATGCTTATGCAAGCATGAGCTAATTAAATCCTTTGGCCAATCAAAATAAAGAAACACAATTATAATACATTAAAAAGATGAAAAAGAAGTCAAAAATCTAGAAACCACCATCAGTCATCTTCCTCCTAAAGAAGCTGCACCATAGCCTTCCACCATTGCCAAGCTTACCAAAGCTTGATTTCCTTGGTTTTTCACCAACTAAACCCTAAGTTGTCAACACAAAATCTTGTTCTTTCCTCCTAGTGAAGCTTTTGGGAGCAAAAAGAAGGGTAAAGGAAGAGTTCTCACAAGTTTGGAAGTGACTCCATTAGAGGTTAGTGACCAAACTTAATCTCTCTCTTTTAATTCATGTTGAAGGAGTGAAGTGGAATGCAAATTTACAAGAAAATTAAAAAAAAATATCATGTTAATGGCTTTCTTAAAATTTCGACAGCTTTGGGATAGGTAGCGTTTTGAAGATTTCCTTGAATGGAAGTGGTACTCTAGCTGCCCCTAACACTAATCTATTGATTAGGATGGTGAAGTGCAAGTGAATGCAAAAATTAGAAATGGTAGGGCTAGGCTTCAACCCAAATTTGTGACTTTGTTCATGTGTTGGTGAATGAAAGTTTAAATGGTCAATTAGTGACCATTTGGCTGTGTATGATGAGGAAATGAAGTGAGTTGTGGCTTGGTATTTGAGTTTGGGTGAGCTGCCTTGGCTGACCTGCAGGACTGAGTATGAGTCCAGCAGGTTTGAGCAGCTATAAATGGAGTTGTATAGGTTTAATTGGTACAAGGTCAATTGCACATGAAACTAGACACATAATGGCACAACTTTGATGAAGAAACTCTGCCCAGAAAACCAAACCAAGTTAACCTAAAGATTGCCCTAATCCCAGTGACCTGCATTCTGCATGGGCAAAATGATCAAATGAATAGTATTTATTCATTTAGTCATAACTCAGTGTAGAAAGGTCCAATTGACCTGAAATTTTACCAAAAGAAAGCTGAGACATAGACCTACAACTTTCATGAAGAAACCAAACCCAAAATCTGATCATAACATGTTCAAAAATAGACCTGTAGTCAGTGTACAAATACTATAGATTTGGTTCTGTTCAGAAAATCTGGAAAGTTTGCAATCCGGCCAGTTATGGTGTTTAGGCCATAACTTGAGCTACAAAACTCCAAATGGAGTGATTCAAAAAAAAGAAATGTAACTAGACACAATAAGGAACAACTTTCATGAAGACAATTTTCTCAAATTCCTACTGTACAAATAACCAATGGAACAGTAAACTTAGTGCTTGAAATATGAAAATTGTGAATAACTAACACATAGTAAGATTGGTTTGGATAGGTTGGCATGCCAATAGGGTTCAGTTAGTAGTACTGCACATGGCATTATGCCATTCTGTGATTTTATGGCTTTTATCCATTCCGATATCAGTGCGATACTTGGCCTTGTGCCCAATGTTTATTACAGCTTATTAGCTGTTTTGTTGCACACCGGGAGGCACAATGTGACCAATGATGTGATGGCCCGAGGTACTTGGTACCCAGTGCCAGTTTACCCATTTATCTAGTCCAGTCGACTAGTATAGGTTACTCTGGCAATTAAAATAAATCTTACCAAATTTTAATCGAATAATACTGCAATAAATGCTAGAAATTAAGTCTACATAAAATATAAACATACATTCTGCATATTTATTTTATTTTAGTTATTTTATTTTGTATTAGCACCACTAAGAAGAATTGCTTAGCGTGTCACTTTTGCCACGTGCAAGTACTGGAGACATAGCTGGGGAGTCTAGCAGACCTCAGACCGGGTGAATTGTCAGATCTGTACATAGGGTCTAGTGTCACCTCACATTTGCAGTGCATTGGTAGGACATTAGGTTACTTTTGGTATTTTGTATTTTGTAAACTTTTGTAATTAAACTTTTATTTTGCCATGTATATTATAAACTCATGTAATTATGTTTTGATGTAATTATCTATAAACCATGTTTAGTAATAAATTTGAGTATTTCTTATTAAGTTGAGTATGATATGAAACGAATTAAATTTTGAAATTATTGAAGTCATTTGAGAAATTATGGAAATATGTTGGTGGCTGTCTGAGATTGATAATATGATTATATTGGAAGTGTTTTTAACAGATTCAGAAAAATCGTTTTTCCAATTTACAGCCGGCACTCTGCCGAATTTTCTATAAAATTTGTGGTAAATTCAAATTAATCAAAATTGTAAATAAATGAATTAAAAAGGGTAAATTGTAATGGAAATATGATTTGGTGGTCCAGCACACTGTGTGGCATATCTTGCTCGGCTATACTATAGTCGGGTAAGGGGTGTCACATTTAGTGATATCAGAGCATCGGTTTAGGCGTTCCTGGGCCTAGATAGAGTGCATACCATTGCATTGCATTTGTAAGTGTTGAGGTGACACTAATGCAGATTTGTTTGTTTTCTTATTTTGATTAGGATATGGATCCTACTTCTCAAAGAGCAGTTGATAAAGATGTGGAGAGTCGTGCTCCACCAAGGGCTGAATCTAGAAGCAAGGGAGAATCCACCCCACCAATAGCTGAGGCACCTGCCCAACCTCAGTTTGCATTATTCTAGCAAATGACTGAATTTTACTGGAAAATGATGGGGGCAATTCCACTACCACAACCACAGCCACAACCTCCACCAGCACCACAGAAATCCCATCTGGAGAAACTACGAATACATGGGGCTGTGGATTTCTTTGGGAAGAAGGAGGATGACCCTATGACAATGGAAAACTGGTTGGATAGAACAGTAAGAGTGTTGAAACAGCTTCATTGCACCCCCGAGCAGAACCTAGAGGGTGCTGTGTCCCTACTTCAAGATGATGCATACCAGTGGTGGGACACAGTATCCAGTGAGGTGCAACTGGATCAGATCACCTGGGATTTCTTTCTCACAGAGTTCAGGAAGAAGTATGTCAGTAAAGTGTATTTAGAAGAGAGAAGAAGAGAATTTATCAATAATAGACAGAGGCAATTATCAGTGGTAGAGTATGAGCATGAATTCATCAGACTAAGCTGGTATGGGAGGGGGATAGTCCCTACAGAGGCAGAGAGATGCAGAAGGTTCGAAGAAGGGCTTAATGACAACATTAAAGTCATGATAACAGCATTGGAGATCACGGATTTTGCCAAATTAGTAGATGTTGCATCGAAAGTAGAAAGAGTTTGAATAAATAAACAAAATAGAAGGGAAAGACAGCAGAAGAGGGGTCCAAGTCAGCTCAGTTCACTTTCTGCTCCTAGTAAGAAGAGTAAGGGTCCTCCTACTCAGAGTTCGGGACAACCACAAGTTCAGGGTCAGTCCCAGGGGCCCAGACCGCAGTTCACACTTAGGAGAGGCCAGTCCACACCATCAGTGGGCAGCTCTCCAGGGACGGTGGTCAGGGGACCAGCCCTAGCATCTTCTGCCTGTCCATACAGCCAGAAGTGGCATAAGGGGGACTGTTGGCGAGTGACTAATGCATGCATACGGTGTGGATCTACAGAAAATTAGATAAAAAATTGTCTGAAGAGGACTACTACAGTTGCCCCAACACAAGCAGATAGGCCTGCCCCTGCACCTCAAAGGGGTAGGAAGCCCGGTAAATCTGAGGCAGCTGGTCCATCACTGAGGCCTGCATCTGAGTCAGCTAAGAGGCCAGAGGCTAGAGTACCTACTAGAACCTATGCCATAAGAGCTCAGGAGGAGCAAGATGCCCTATACGTCATCAGGGATACGTTCTCCCTCTACAATACATTTGTGCATGCATTGGTGGATCCAGGATCCATTCATTCATACATCTGCAGCAAACTACCCATAGAGAGGGGATTTTCAGTAGAATAGAGTGATCAAGACATTCTGGTCACAAATCCACTAGGCCACAGTGTGGTAGTGAACAAGGTGTATAAAGGTTGCCCGTTAAGGATTCAGGGGTATGAATTCTCGACAAACCTAATTGAATTGCCATTCCACAAGTTTGACGTGATTTTGGGAATGGACTGGTTATCACGTCATCAGGCAATAGTTGATTGCAAAATTAAGAGGATTTCTCTGAAAACTCTTGAGGGTAATGATATTACAGTTGTGCGTGAAAGGACAGATTTCCTGTCCAATGTTATCTCAACCACAGTTGCAAGAAGATTGATGAGAAAAGGCTGTGAGGCTTACCTAGCACACGTGGTTGATACTAGGCAGGCTAAGCTGAACTTGCGTGATATACCCACAGTAAGAGACTCCCCATATGTGTTTCCTGAAGAATTGCTTGGTCTACCACCAGAAAGGAAAGTCGAATTTACTATTGAGATAATACCGGGTACAACACCAATTTCTATTACTCCTTATAGGATGGCACCCACTGAATTGAGGGAGTTGAAAATTCAGTTGCAGGAGTTACTCGATAAGGGGTTTATATGCCCCAGTGTGTCACCATGGGGACCTCTGGTGCTGTTTGTGAAGAAAAAAGGATGGAACCTTAAGATTATGCATTGATTACCAGTAGTTGAACAAAGTAACTGTGAAGAATAAATATCTGTTACCCAGAATTGACGATCTGTTTGATCAGTTAAAGGGAGCCGATGTATTTGAAAAAATTGATCTCAGATTAGGGTATCATCAGTTAAGGGTAAAGGATGCAGATGTGTCAAAAATTGCATTCAAAACCCGGTATGGGCATTATGAATTATTAGTGATGCCGTTTGGGTTAACAAATGCACCAGTAGCATTTATGGACCTTATGAACCGTATCTTCCATCCATATTTAGATCGGTTTGTAGTGGTCTTTATTGATGATATTCAGGTGTATTCTAAGACCAGGGTAAAACATGATGAACATTTGAGGATTGTTCTGCAAACCCTGCGAGAAAAGAAGCTGTATGCTAAGCTATCCAAGTGTGACTTCTGGATGAGTGAAATCTCCTTCCTTTGACACATAGTATCAACTACGGGGATTAGAGTGGATCCTAAAAGGATAGAAGCAGTGATGAAATGGAAGCATCCCATAAATACAACTAAGGTCAGAAGTTTCTTGGGGCTAGCTGGGTATTAGAGAAGATTTGTGAAGGGGTTCTCTCTTATAGCTGCTCCAATGACCAAGTTGTTGCACAAGAATGTGAAATTTGGCTGAAACGACAAGTGCTAAGCCAGTTTTGAGAGGCTGAAGGCTATGTTGATAGAAGCACCAGTGTTAACACAGCTAGTATCGAGAAAGGACTATGTGGTCTATAGTGATGCCTCGCATAATTGGTTAAGCTGTGTATTGATGCAAGAGGGAAAAGTGGTCGCCTATGCTTCCAGGGAGTTAAGGCCACATGAACAGAACTACCCTACTCATGACCTGGAGTTAGCAGCAATTATCTTCGCATTGAAGATATGGAGGCATTATTTGTATGGTGAAAAATGCCACATCTATACAGACCACAAATGTCTAACATATTTGCCAATCCAGAAGGAGCTCAATCTTAAATAGGGGCGATGGATTGAGTTCCTAAAGGACTATGATTGTGTGATAGATTACCATCCTGGGAAAGCAAATGTAGTTGCTGATGCCTTGAGTAGGAAGTCCATCAAAGCTTTAAGATCACTAAATGCCCGTCTGTCCCTAGCTCAAGATGGAGCTATTTTGGTTGAGTTACAAGTAATGCCAAACTTGCTATAGCAGATACAAGATGGGCAGAAGGGAGATGAAAAATTAATGGCTATTGTGGGTAAAATTTCAGAGGGGAGGGAAACTAATTATGAGGTAAAAGCAGATGAGTGTCTGTATTGCAAAGGAAGAGTGTGTGTACCAGATGATGGGAAATTGAAGACTAATATTCTGAAAGAAGCACACACCAGTGTTTATGCTATACACCCGGGAAGCACAAAAATGTATAATGATTTGAAGCCTCATTATTAGTGGCCTGGCATTAAGAAGGATATAGCTGACTATGTTACTAAGTGCTTGACATGTCAGCAAGTTAAAGCAGAACATCAAGTTCCATCAGGGTTACTGATATAATGGCAAATATAGTGGCTTTGATACCAGTTGAAGGAGTGGAAGCATGAAAAACATAAGTTTAGATCATTGAAATTCAAAATTTTTCATCTAGGGTCACATGCATTATGCAAGATTTATTTTTATCTATTTGATTTCAATGATAAGCAGCATATTAAAACTCTTTTAATATATTTTTGGATTTACATTTTCCATTTAATATTTTAGAATTAACAGATTAATCCATTAAAACCCTATATTAGATCAAGAACAAGTGCACTAATCTTTTGATGCACTGTTATGTGTTTGGCACCTTTGGGATGCGTCTTTAGGACACCAAATGTTGCCCCTCTAGCTTGTCCACACCAAGATCACCTATGGCAGCCCTTGAACAGCTTCTAAAGCTTTTTCTATGAATTAGAAAATCAAGTTTTTCCTTTTGAGAGATTACAGATGCAAACAGGACACTAGAAATAATTTCTAATATTTTTAATTCAATATATTGTTTACTAATCTCTTTGAATTGATGAGAGATGAAGAAGAAGAGGGGAGAGGGTAGCTAAGGGTGGCAACACAAAGAGAGAATAGCAGCCCACACGTTTTACTCTTTCATAACAACACTTATATAGCTAGGTCATCACTTAAAACCCTTGCCACATGTCACCTTTTGATTGGCTCTAGGCTTAATTGACCCAATCACATTGTGCCAAGTGTCAATCCTATATTTAATCTTGATTTTAATCATCTTACATGATTAAAAGACATATGGCAAGCTTATGTATATTGCCATGTGTCACCATCTCATGGTGCCATATGCCACCCTGTGAAATGAACAAAATACCCCTGTGTCTTAATTTTGAGTTCTCAACCCAAAATAATTATTTCTCTTCTTCTAATCAATTTATATCAAATATAAATTAATTAATTAATCTCTATTAATTAATTTTTCATTAATTAAATTCATATTTAAACACTTTAAATATAAATTTAACTTATACTATACATCCAATAACCTAGATTTGGTTTCACGCTATGCTAGGGACTTTGCAATCTAATTGCAAATGAAACCTATTTAATTAATCAATTAAACTATTTAATTAATTAATTAAATCATATTTAATTTGGTGATTACTTGTGTATGTGTGTAACTTACTAGGCTCATCACTAATTGGCAACGAGACATGATATCAACTCTTAATATCATCAGAACTCTTTCTTACCATAAATAATTTCTCTAAATCATTTTATGCACCTCATAGATCATGGTTAACACCTAGCATAGCATGCCATGGCCACCCAATCAGTAATAAGGTTTACCTTAAATGAACCTATGATCATATGTTACCATGCACTAGAATCTCTCTGTTACAAAATACCAATTCAAGCTGGAGTCATGGTTTATGTTAAACCCCATTTGTTATGAATATTATGTTCTCTTTTAATTCTAGTTCTTGATTAAAAGGATTTTCTCATCAGAAACTCTTTTCTGATTAAATCTATCTGTCCTGGCCAGGAACTTGAAACATCAAGAACAATTAAATGAACATAGGATTTTATCCCTATTTACTTAGAGGAACAGATTCCATCTTGATCAACACCTACCTCCATATATAACTAGTAGGAGCCAACACATGCCCATATACCCATACACAGTACAAGTATGAAAGCAGTGTCAAACTCAAACCACCTATATACAAGATAACTATGTTATCTCAGGTATAAAGATTATATGCACTGATATGATTTATGAAAATACATTGACAAGAGTAAACTCCATGTGCTTGTCACAAATGTCACTGGTTCGACTTACTTATCATGTATAAGTGCCTATCATGTTTGTTATATAGCATGAGACTCACCATTCTATCTTATTTACATCTCATATAAATAACTTAGGAACACATATGATTACAATCTTTCTAGATAAGTCATGTCCTTATTGTGAAGTATCCTCGATTGTGAACCTATTTATGATACTTTGTGCTAGAAATACTATCACGCATATTCTTAACAACTTAAGAATAGAATTTCTAACAAAATATCAATGGACCTTTTCTATTACACATAAATATATTGTCACACCTTATCCCTGGTAAGGCATGAGATGTTCCCGTAGCATACCTAATGAATTACCGAACTCCACCTATCGATAACCCATTATTTATGCTACAAAGGATTTTAAAACAAATCATAGCTTTTTATCTTATCAATTCTTTTGCGGAAAACTGCATGAGAATAGTTAAAATTCCATGTAAACATTCATTGGAAATAATGATAGAATAAATGTTGTAAAAGTTACATTTTCATAATTCTCAAAGTGAAATACAAAATAGTTACAAACTCAAAATGTGATAGCAATGTCGTGCTTTTAATACAAACTGATCAATGTCCGTACATCCATACATATAGGTACAAAATACATCCAAAGGAATCACAAGGGTATACCTAACGTAAATACCCACAAACAATACCAAAATGCTGCTTTCAAGTCTCTCACTCGGCAGCCTTCTCCTTTCCCTTACCTGCGACAGCATAAAGAAGCTATTGCTGATTATATTACTCAGTGGTGCACAACTAATAACTTTAAAACTTAAGGTAAAACACAATTTTTCAAAGCATAATAAATCACATTTTTCTTAAGCATGAAAACTTCACAATAGTTCTAAGTCCATAAGAGCCATTTATTGGAATAACATTTCAAATGAGAAATCACACTTCATAAATCACAATTCACAAAGCATTAGTGTTGCCAATATCAACACACAGTTTAGGCCATGACACAAAATTTCACGATCAGTGTCGTGTTGTACACCACGACAAAGCAATCTCAACCTCACTAACCGTTATTAATGAAGGAAGGGCTAGCTAGCTAATGAGTACCCATGTAGTCTTACCCCACTAACCGTTACTAATGAGAGACATAATCAATATCAATTATCAACCCCAAGTTGTCGTTACTACTGGGGAGTTCCGAAAGGGACTGTCATGCTAACTGTGGTTTCAAAACAGTTTCCAAAAAATTTTCCACTCAGTAATCATATTTAGAAACCAATAAACACATTTAAATTCATCATAATATCCATATAAAGGTGGCAACACACAAATTCCTCAAATACAAGACAAAAACATACCTCATTCAAAATAAACTCATTTCAAATCAAACTCATTCTAATAAACTCATTCAAATCAATTTACGAAGCTAAAACAAAGAAAAAGGTTAGTTGTGCACAAATCTTCAATAATTCTCCTTCCTTGTTACCTACTTCTCCTTGTCCGTTCCACCTTCTTTTTCTACTAAAAATACACAAATAGAATACCTCAATAACAATATCAATTGCTGCCAAGAACTCATTACATGCATGTCTAATGCATCCCAAGTTAGCTTTGAAAATTTTAGAATATTTTGGTTTTGGGACAGCTTGGTGCCCCAATCTTTGAACCCAATTTGTACCTAGTTTCAATCATAATTTGGTGATGTGTTCTTCATGAAAATTGTTCATTTAGATCTTAACTTTATTTTTCTTTTTGAATCGCCTAATTCGGAGCTGTGTAGCTCAAGTTATGCTCAAAACACGATGACTGTTCACGTCACTATTCATGCTGCAGATTTAGTTCTGGCAGATTTATCAATCCAACTTCGTTCAGCAATTTGATCAAGTTAAGTCCATAATTTGGTCTAATGTTCTGCATATGAAATGTTCTACTATGTCTTATGTTTCCATCAGTTCAAGAATCACCTAAATTGGAGTTTTCTAGAGAGAGTTATAGCCTTGGAAAATTTACTATTTATTTGGTCAATTTTAGGTGCCCAGATTCTAGAAGATTCGGTGACCCGAATTCGTTCCACAATTTGATTGAGTTAAGTTCATAATTTGGCTAACATTCTTCATATGAAATGTTCTACTATGTCTTAGGTTTACATCGGTTCAAGAATCACCTAAATTAGTGTTTTCTAGAGAGAGTTATGGCTGTTTAAACTTTACTGTTCACATGCATAATTCTGCAGGTTCCAGAATTTTATCTCCCATTTCAAGGCTCATTTCGGGTAGCTTAAGGTCATTTTCGGGGCAAGGTATCTTCATGAAAATTCTAGCCCTATGTCTTAAGTTTCGTTTCCAATTGGTTTCACAACAATTGGAGTTGTGTAGCTTAAGTTATGGGTTGTCAAACACACTGAACTCAGTGTGCAAATTCTGCCCTACGTTCAAATTTTTCATTTCTTCAATTATTCCTACTAACCAACCTCAATTCACATTTAATTCACCCAAAATGACTATAATTTAGCATTGACACATCAATGGCATTTCCTAGCACAAACCCCACAATTTTCAAACACCAAAGTTTGCAATTTTCCCTAATCCTACCATTTCATTTCCTCCATTCATCAACCCATTGTCAATTCAAACTAAATAAACCTCAAATGACCATAATTTAACACTACACACACCAATTTCACTCTCTAGCACCAAAATTCCAATTTTCCCATGAACTCTAATCTTCCATAATTTAATTTATGCAATCCCATGAAATCTTACTACTCCCAATCATGCATGCTACCTCAATCTAACTTTGATTTATCAACAATTTCACTAAAATACATCAAAACCCTAATTTTCCCTAAGTTGGCCAAAACCCTAGTTTAGGTTCCATGCAAGTTTCCTTTCAATTTCTCATGAAATTTCATCATAAGTTAACTTCATTCAAGGCTTATACAACTAATCTAACATGAAAAGAAACTTACCACAAGTGACCACTTCTAATCTTCAATTTCTTCTAACTCTTTTATTCTCTTAGCTTCTAATCTCTCAATGAAAGATAAATTTAATGTTTTCTACCAATTAGATAGAAAACCCATGGAGAAAAAATGGAGAAAATCAATGGTTGAGAGAGGTTGTAAGTAGAAGAATGAAGAGAGAAGAAAGAAAAGAGAGGGAGAGGAGGTGTGTGGGAGGGCAACTAAATGAGGGAGGGAGGAAGATGGATTTCTTTTATACTTATCCCAATTATTTAGTTATTTATTTAATTTTTATTGAGTTGTCCAAAGCCCATTGGTCCTAAAATTTTAATTGGGTCAAAATGAACCTAAAATTCTAGATTTTTATTTCTTTTATTTTCCTTTCACTTTACACTTGAATTCTTTTACTAAAAAAATTATTCCATAATTCAACTCATTAATTTCACTTAAATTAATTAACATTTTGGTCAAAAGTCAACTCTTGAGGTGAATTAACTAAAATGCCCCTCATCGGTTCATAATCCCTCTTTTTCAATATACCCGATGAATTCTTATATTTTTGGGTCACTTGAATTTTTATTGTGTCTATCTCAATTAATTTTCTATTTATTTTTGGTCCTCGAGGTGTCTTCAAATAGTACTAGTACCGGACCAAAAATAGTACTATTCATAACTCAGAGGTTTGGGGTGTTACATATATTATGTAAATGGAAAAGGGAAAATGCCTTGTATTAATAAAACATATATAATATACATACTAAATGATATGCTTTAGGGCATACTACTAACAGTGTGACATGCCTCACTCGGCTACACTGTAGACGGGTGACGGGTGTCACACAAATTATGACCTTAAGTTGATCAAATTACCAGACAAAATTAGTCCACCAAACCTGCTGTGGACTAAACCTGAACCGGGAAAATGTGAAGGATTTGGTATCTAACTAGTTTTGGCGAAATTGCCATAACTTGGGCTACAAAAATGCAAATTATGTGATTCCAAAACCAAACTTATAATAAAACATAGAACTAAAATTTCATGTTTTAACTAGAACCCAGTTCTTAGGGCAAGATAGGGGAATTGTTGGGATAATTTAGGAATCCTAAATCTGGAATTCCTGCTCCTTAGCTAATTGGCCTTATGACCTCCGAATAGTTATCAAGCCATAACTTCCTCTACAAAACTCCAATTGAAGAGATTCAAAATGATTTGGAAAAACCTAAGACAAAAGACCTAAAATATTATTTTAGGGACTAGGGTTAAATTATGAGCTTAAGTTGCCCTAATATAAAATGCAATGTTAAGGTACAAATCTGAAAACCTAAAATTTTAGGATATGGCACCTGGAATAGTGTTTAATGTTTTGACCATAACTTGAGATCCAAAACTCCAAATTGAGTGATTCAAATTGAAAAATAAAACTAAGACATAGAGGGACAACTTTCATTAAGCTCTCCTACCCAAATTATGATCAAAACTATGTTGAAATGGAGTTGTAAAATCAGGGTCCAAAACTGCCCTGGATCCATAATACATTGGAATTTCAAAATCTACTTAGGGATGCATTAGGCATTTAGTTGATTAGCTATTGAAGATAATTGGAATGAGTATTAAAGCTTAGTAATTGTGTGGAATGAGTATTAAGCCAAGAAAAGAAAAGTCAAAGAAGGTTTGTGCACAACTTCTCTTTTCTATGTTTTAAATTTTTGAATTGATTTGAATGAATTTTATATGAATGAATTATGTTTTTTCTTAGTAATTGTGAACTTTAAATCGTTGATTGACTTTTTATGATTTAAATATTGTAACACCCTCACTTTAGCTAGTCCTTACATTTGACTGTTCCGATATTTAATGTTGGTCCGGATAGCCAGAATGTCTGGAACTATATTTAGACTAGAGTGAGGAGTCATAAATAACTCAAATAATAGTAAGAAAAATCAAGGAAAGTTTTAGAAATAAAATACAATGAAGTTAAAAGAGCTGGTGCCCTAGTGATGGGTGACCTTACGGGAAGTTGTTGTCTTCACAATTAGTGATTCTAAACCCGGGGGAATTTTCGTGAAATAATTTCTCAAACTCCAGAGAAGAGTCATTGAGGTTTCGATGCCATTATAATGCCAAGAAAATGCTTAGAAAAGTTTATCAATCGATACAGATAATTTTAGTCCGTTAAGCAAAACGAATGACATTTTGGTCATTTCGCCTTCAGAGACGATTTCTAACCAACTTGTCCAATTAAGTAAATAAATTATATGACATAAAATATGAATAAAAATTGATGAAAATTAAATTAAAAATGAGTAGAAAAGAAAAGAAAAGGGAACGAAATAAAAATCTCATTTATGACATAAGCATGATGTCATAAATGAATAAAATTAAATTCCTAACCAATGGGAAATTGGTAAGCAATTTAAAAGGGGATAAATATCATTAAATTGAGATAAAAATAAGAAAAAAAAAATTCTTTTCTCCTTCCTCAAACAGCCGACTTCTATAGGTGACCCTCCCATAAAAATTTTCAAGCTTGCTAGCTTGAAATTCTCCATTCTCTCACACCAAAAGCCCTAGCCACCTTCACAAAAACTTGAACTCACACCTTGGAGAAGTGTTTGGCAGCCTAGAAAAAGAAACAAAGTGAAGGAAATTTTAAGATTAGCCAAAAGAAAATTCAGCTCACACAAGGTTAGTGCTTATTTATGCATCTCTCTCTTTATTTTCATGTTAGGGACTTTAATTGAGTAAGAAATTGTAAGAAAATTGAAATAAAACCTATGGGTATGAACACAATGGAATTTGGCAGCCCTAAGGAAGTGATGATGTTGATGGTTTAAATTGAATTAAATTGGTTTGATGATGGTATTTGAGATGTGTGATTGGATTGGAGATGGTAGTTCATGTGATATGCATGAATTAGGGATGAATTAGGGATTTGTAGTTAGGGTTGTATGATCAAATTGAGGGTTTTGTGCTTTAAGGTTTAATTGGAGCTCTAATGGTCAATTAATGACCATTTGAGGTAAATTAATCATAAATTGAAGTGAATTATGACATTAGAAATAGTTTTGGTATGCTGCCTTATTGTTGAGATTCTGGACCCTTTGAGTCTAGAGTGTTTAGATAGTTATGTCTTGAGTTAGGTTGCTCCAATTGGTGCAAGCCCAATTGAAGATGAAACTAGACACATAATGGCACAACTTTGATGAAGAAACCTGCCCAGAAAACCACCGTATGATGACCTAAAAATTGGCCAAATCTGGATAACCAATTCTGGACCTGGAAAAGTTGACCAAATGAACAGTATTTGTTCATTTGGTCATAACTCAGTGTAGAAATGTCTAATTGACCTAAATTTTAAACCAATAGAAAGCTTAGATAATTTAGAACAACTTTCATGGAGAGCATAACTCCAAATTTTTACCTGAACTTAATGAAATTGTCCATCAAAATCAGGATACCAAAACTACCAGAATTGGTTTCTGCCCAGAAATTCTGGGTATATACCAATCCGGCTAGCCTTATTGAAATTTGCATAACTTGAGCTAGAAAACTCCAAATGGAGTGATTTAAAAGGGAATTCAAGAAGACACAATAAGGAACAACTATGATGAAGAAAAGTTTAACAAATACTCACTGTAGCTTAGACCAATGGAATAGTAAACATATGACACAAAAAACTAAACTTTTGAAAATACTTTTAGGAGGCTTTAAATTGTAATTGGCAATCAATGCCAATAAATTTAGAACCTAAAATGTGGTATAATTATGCATCAAACATTTGTATACATATTATGTATAAAAAAGTCAACAATTTGAGTGAATAGTAGTGTGTGAATAGTAACCACAAAGATATAAGAAATAATAATAGAAATTAATACCTTGCACAATTAACGGCATATGAGAAACAAGAAGAATGTTTTAAGTATAATGGTTTATGAAAACCATTGCCGTGAATTGTAATGAAAATGAGTGATATAATGAATGCATAAATTATGATGAATGCATAATTTATGTAGAATTGTATTTTAGAAATTTATACTTCTGCTAGTAATAAAAATTAAAACGTTATAAATTATAATTGGAAAATATAATAAAATAATGATACTTATGAACCCTTAAAGGTACTAATGTGCCCATGTATTGCCTAGACACGTGTGTCAGATTGGATAGATTGGCATGCCAATAGGGTATTGTTTGAGCAGTACTGTGTAAGGCTTTATGCCTGTATTTATGGCTTTATGCCCACACTCATGGCTTTTATGCTCGATTAGTTGTTACTATGGCTTTTAGCCATACTGATCTTATAAAACCCCTCGCCCATCTACAGTATAGTCGAGCAAGGCATGCTAAACAGCGTGCTGGAGCACCTAGTTTGTAATCAACTCATTTCCTGAACTCAATTTGATTTTAAAAAGTCTTTTATGTAATATTCATATCATGCTAATACTATTTTCATACTTTAATAAAATCAGTGTTTCAAAAATGGTAATAAAAATTTGGCAATGTGCCATATGTATTTCGGACAAACTGTCCTTCCAAACCTGTTAAAAACAGTTCAATATGATAATATCAAAAACTCAACTATTTCACAGTCTCGATTGCTCAATAAGGTCAATAGACTTTTACACTCATTAAACAGTTCCATAATACAGTCCATAATAATTTAAATATATCCAGAAAATCTCCATGTTATTTAGTATATACAAAATATTACAAACTTTAGAGCTTTCATGATATTACAAAATATAGGGCCGAATTTCAAAAATACAACAGAAGTACAAAATACAAGATATCCCAAGTCCTACCATGTATGCAATGTAGTGCGGATGACTCTAGACTCCTATGCAGATCTAATGTCTCATCCGGTCATAGGTCTGCTGAGCTCCCCAGCTGTGTCTCTAATACCTACGCGTTACAAAAGCAATGTTCTAAGCAATTTTGCTTAGTGGTGCCAATATAAAGAAATATACACTAAAATAAAGTAAATGAGTTATTTACGATTTTATGACATTGATATTCTTTACAGTTGTTGATTCTACTTTTATTTGCTAACATTTCAATTTGTGCTAATTTTGGTGTGCTGTATGTCACAAAATTGGATTTAGCTATTTGAATTTAATAGTGTAACACCCCTAAGTTCGGTAGTGCGTTTTACTGTTCCGGTGACCAGTGTTGTCCGGACAGCTAGGATGCCTAGAACTACACTTCGTTATGATTGAGGAGACATAAAATAATGAAATACAAGAAAATAAAATACAAGAAAAACAAAGGAAAAATAATAGCAAAGAAATGTAATCAAGTTAAGCGAGCCGAGAACCCTAGCGATGGGTGACCACAGCGAGAAGTCAAGGCGTGGACTGTTGACTAGCCCTGGACCGCGGGAAACCCTGGAAAATATTTTTAGGATTTAAATAGATACTTATTGAAGTATAAATATCATTAGAAATATCAAAGAAAAATTAATTAATTAGTACAAAGAAAAGTGAGAAATTGAAAAACGGACAAAATCCGGTGTTACCGAAAAATCGGGAATGCAACCCGAATAGGGGCATTGTGGTCATTTGACATCCCGAGTTGTCTTTTGACCTAAATGTCCATTAAAAATACATGATATTTCACTTGGAAAATATAATGAAAAATTAAATTAGTGGTACCTAATATAAATAGCAAAAATGGGGAGTTAAATGTGGGAAAATGAAATTTATGAATAAACTAATATTAAAGGCCCTTAGTGCTCCACTAACCCACCAAAGTGGACCACTTATTCATCAATTTGGACCAGCAGATTGTCATCTTCCTCACTTCTCAAAATTTCGGCCGTGAACCTCCATTGAAGATACTCCATGGCCAAAGTTTAACCAAGCCATGCAACCATGATTTAGCTACATTTTTCACTAGCTTCCTTCACAAAAACTGTTCTACACCACATGGGCAGTAGATAGGCAATAAGAAAACCAAGTTTTGGAGAGGTTTTGAAGAATTTCCAAAGTGGTAAGTTTGTGTTTTTTATTATTGTTTAATTAAAGTTAGTAAGAATGTTATGGGTGTTTGATTTATGGAGAGATTTTTTAAGTTTGATGTTGAATGGGGAAGTGTACTTTTGGCAGCCATGGAAACACTTTAAAAACAGTTTTTTTTGCTTGTAAATGGTGAATTAAATGATTGATTAAATGTATATTGTGTAGGAAATTGTTTGGGTGATGTATACTTAGTATATGTAAATGTAAATTGAAATTTGAAGCTTAGAAATTAATGGAATGTAAAGGTACCATTGCGGCAGTTTGTTAATTCTTGAAGAATGCTGGAATTCATGCTTGGTTTATGGAATAATAATGTGGAATTGTAACAGTGATTATGGCAGTTTGAGTGTATGTATGATAGTGTGAAGTTGGACATATAAAAGTGTTATGGTTAGATGCTTAAATTGTTGTAAATGAGTTGATAAATTCTGCACTTTACGGTGCACATTGAATGTAATTGTAAGCTGCCAAAATGACCTATAATATGTTGTGAATTATGTTTAGGTTATGGTACAACCAGAATTGGCTTGAATGTTGAGTTTGGTAAGTGTTAGGAGTGATCCTTGATGTGTATGAAAGAAATGCAATAAGGCAGTTTGTGTTTTAGTCCTAGAACTTTAGGTGTGTGACTCCAATTAGTATGAGACCAATTGGAGGTGAAACTAGACACAAAATGTGCCAACTTTCATGAAGGAAGCTTGCCAAAATTCTGGTTGCAAGGTAGCTTGAAGAATGACCAAATCCGGATTAAGTGCAAATAAGGCCTCCAAATTGACCATTTGGGCAGCAGTTAGTGTTTTGGCCATAACTCACTCAAACCAGGTTCAATTGACCTGAAATTTTGACCATGAATAGTCAAGACCCATATCTAGAAGTCTTATGAAGACACCAAAGCCCAGAAATTACCATAAGTAAGTCAAACAGATTGCACAAGTTCGGGTCCAAAAACTGGCCGAACCAAAATTGACCTAAAATGACCTAAAGTGACCAATTTTGATGCAATTTGACCAGCAATAGTAAAATGACCATAACTTGGTCTACATAACTCAGAATGACCTGAAATTTTGCCCCGCGTGCAATAAGACATAGATCTACAAGTTTGTAGTTTTGACCAAAACCCGAAAACCGAGGGAACTAGGTCGTCCGGCTAGGTCAAACTAGTATCCCGGAATCCAGCAAATTGCAAGAAAACGCAATATACATGGAAAATGAGTTTGGTAACATGTACCAATCCGAAAAGACTATCGAATATGACATATTAGTAATATTAAAACCTAATTTACCTAGAACGCATCGAGGGTCGATATATTAGATTGATTAAGCAAATAATAGCATTCAGTGAATTACTAATCAAGCATTATCGTTAGAGACAGTTTAAATGAGTATTGAAACACCTCAAATTGTGTTTCTCAGTTAGCAAAGACTCAGGGAAAGGGAAGGAAACACTGAGTCAAGGCCAGGAGACAGTTATCAGAGGTTTGTGCACAACAGTTATTTCTTTTGAATTTTTCAATTGAAATAAATTATGACTATTTGTATATTATTGTTTTTAATTATGGAAATGTGTTTGAATGGATACTTATTGCTTGAAAAGCATTGTAAACGGTTTGAAACTATAGAAAATTTGATTTACTGTGATTTGTGAAAATTGAAGTTAATTGTGAATTTTGTTGCCATTTTGTGAATGAAATTATGACTTTGGAAATTTATTGGATTCTCATGAATCATTTGAATAAAATGTTTGGAATTGATTTTGTGTTCACACTTAGCATGACAGTATCATGTCATTCCTTCTCCATTTATGGGGTTGTGATCATTTATTTTCCTTCTCCATTTATAGAGTCGTGATCGTTTATTTTTCTCCCTCTCTGGTTTACCAGTTGAGGTGATCGGATGAGTACTCATTATATGGCTAGCTCCCTTCCTCATTGATTTCAATTAGTGGGGTTGTGATTGCTTTGTCGTGGTGTACAACGCGGCATTGATCGGAAATTTTGTGTCATGGCTTAAGTTGTGTATGAATCGGCAACACTGTGTTCATAAATTATTTGACTAAATTGTGTTATTATGAGCTTTGATAATTTGTGAAATGGAGTCTAAATTCTTATTGACATACATTGTCTTTTGAATTTAACTACGTTTTGATTACTGAGATTTATTGTGATATTGTGTTAAATTCCTTATGACATTCATTGTCTTGAATTTAACTATGGTTTTACATATCTATCATTTATATGATTTATGAACTGTGATTTAAAGTTGTATTTGGTTAATGTTGTGCACCACTGAGACATTGTCTCAGCGATAGCTTTCCATTGCTGTCGCAGGTAGACAGATTGACAGGGCAGCAGACTAGGCTGCTAGTACATTCAACGAGAGATCATCGGGTATATTGAGTATACCACATTTTTCATTTTGTACTGTAATGTATGTTCACTGTATGTATATATTGTTCTTGGTTTTGAGCAGTTGTAAATTAAAATTGTATATTGAAATTGTAAAGTAAATTATGAGTATTTTGACTTGAAAAAAATTGTATTATATTTCTTTTATCTCAGTCTTTGAAAAATTATTGTGGATTTGAGTTGAAATATATATTGTGTTGAATTATGTTGAAGTTGAGATTGAGAAAAATATTGAAGTGCTTTTTACAGGTTTTTGAAGAATTGTTTTATCCAAAATACATATGGCACTCTGCCAAAATTTTTACAGAAATTCCAAATAATTCAAATGTGTTAGTTCTATCACTTCAGTTCGAAAAGGTTTTTAACACCTGTAAATAGTGCTCACCACTGTAAAAGAAGTAAGAAAAGTTTTAAAAATCCCTTGTAGTATATTTAATGGGTTATCAGTAGACGGAGTTGGTAATTCATTAGGTATACTACGGGATCATGTTATGCCTTACAGAGGGGTAAGGTGTGACATGTTTAAGTGGTATCAGAGCAAAGTTTTTAAATTCTGTTTTCACCTATAATTTGAATATTCTTTCTTCATAGTACAACTGCTCAATGTCATTGTTTGATACATACAGTATATTACATTATAAATATGCACTAACTAGAGGAAATCGCCTTGTGTTAATTGTTCAGGAGGTCTAAGATCCTCGAATTGATTATGGAAGAGGGTGATCGTTCAGTCGATCAATCGATAGAGGCTAAGGTACAAGTTGAGGCCCTAGCTCCATAAAGTGTCGAAGGCCCGACTGTACCAGTTTTACCGGTACAAATTACTGCACAAATGCCCCAGCCCTACACAATATCAGTGGTTGAGCAGCACTAGCCCCCGCAGTACTGCAGTTTCCTGCTCAGTTCGCTCAGCAGATGGCTGCAATATTCCAAAAAATGGCTGGTAATGTGCCTACTCAAGTCCCAATTCAGATACCAGTGGTACAACCACAGTCTTCTGCTAGACAATATGACAAATTGATGAAATATGGGGCTACAGAGTTCAAGGGGACAGTAGATCCTCTAGAGGCAGAACAGTGGTTAGAGAGGATGGATAGGGTATTCAAGAAACTGCATTGCACAGAGGAGCTCAGATTTGAATACTCAGTATCTTTGTTACAGGGGGATGCTTATGACTGGTGAAAAACCATTCCCCACAGTATGGTAGAACCTGCAGTGTTAACATGGAATGACTTTCTCAGGGAATTCAGACAAAATATATGTCCCTGATGCTTATGTAGACCAGAAGCTATAAGAGTTCCTAAGTCTAAAACAGGGGAGCAGATTAGTGGCTGAGTATGAAAGAGAATTTTCCCGCCTAAGCCATTATGTGGTAAGTTTACTTTCTACCAACAGGGAGAGATGCAAGAGGTTTGAAACCGGCTTGAAGCCCAGTATCAGATTACAAGTAGTCGGATTCAAGCACACTAATTTCTCTAAACTTGTTTCTCAAGCCCTAGAGTTGGAAAGAATTGAGTCTGAAGCTGCTCCTGAAAAAAAGAAATCATAGAAGATAGAGAAAGAGGGAAAATCAGTAGAACAGAGTTCCAGTGGTCCTACTGGAAAGAGGAAGAAACATGGGGAACACAGCAGAGGTGGCAAGAAGTCTGATAGGGGAAGACATTTAGGACAGAAACCTCTTCTGTCTGGTCAGCAGAGTACCAGAGGTTCCTACCCTTCCCGCCAATGTGAAAATTATGGAAGATATCATGGTGGGATATGCTATAAGGCTATTGGAGCCTGTTATAACTGTGGAGGCACAGGACACTTTGCCAAGGACTGCACCAATGCTCGCAGAGTTGGACCACCTCCTACTACTGTAGAAGGGTCAGTTCAAAGCCCTGTCACCAGAAGTTCACAACCACCTAGCAGAGGTAGAGGCAGGGGTAGAGGTAACCCAGCAGGCAGCCAAGGAACTATGAAACAATCAGAGCAAGACAGTGCTCCGGTTAGAGTCTACGCAACGAGATAGAGGGAAGAAGTCGAGACATCTGATGTTGTGGCTGGTACCTTCTCAACTTTTAATCAATATGTGTTTGTGTTATTTGATCCGGGTTTTACCCATTCTTATGTGAGTGCTAACATCATTGATTGCATTGCTGTTCCATGTACAAAAATGGACTTTGAGGTGCTAGTAACAAGTCCACTAGGACAGGAGGTCAGGGTTAATAAAATGTATAGGGATTGTCCTTTGGTGATCCAATGACACACTTTTCTGTCTGATTTCATTGAAATGCCCTTTAGAGATTATGATATCATCTTGGGCATGGATTGGTTAGCTAGGCATCACGCCATGATTGACTGTAGGGTGAAGACAGTCACTTTTGGTCTCCCTCAATACAATGATGTGGTAATACATGGGAAGAGGCAACTATTGCCATCAAACATCATTTCGGCTACACTAGCTAGAAAAATGATTAGAAAGGGGTGTGAAGCATACTTGGCACATGTGGTAGACACCCAAGTGGGGAGTCCAGCATTGAGGGACATCCCTACAGTGTATGAATTTCCAGAGGTGTTTCCTGATGAATTGCCAGGATTACCTCCGAAAAGAGAAGTGTAGTTTGAAATTAATGTTATGCCTGGTGTGGATCCAATCTCCATAACACCAAATAGAATGGCACCAGCAGAGTTAAAGGAGTTGAAAGTGCAATTGCAAGAACTACTTGAAAAGGGCTTCATCCGCCCTAGTGTGTCACCATGGGGAGCGCCAGTATTGTTTGTTAAGAAGAAGAATGGCACTCTTCGTTTATGTATTGTTTGACCTGGAGTCTAAATACTTTTATGTTAGTGTTAGAATTATATGTTCTGTTGTTATTCCTTTCCAGGGGAATAAATTTCGATGCATTAGTGATGAGTCCTTTAAGATAAGGATTGCGATAATAAGTGAAATTAGTTTTGGAAGAGTTTATCGGTGAAAAGTATTTTCTGACACACCATAAATTTTAAAGCTAATTGGTGAGCCTACTTAATGTAAGGCAAGAGGACGTAAAAGTGAGATGCAGTAATGGAATTACTCTAGATGAGGGCAAGGATGTTACTGTTAGTAATTGCTAATGGATATTGTAATCAGAATAAGTTCGGATATCAGTGAATTCGAAAAGGATAAAAGATAGGAAAGTTTGATCTATTGGAATGTATCGTAGTAACTATGCAATGTTCTTGATGTTTATACTGTAAGCTGCAGATTACAATACTAACTTGAGATTTTTGTGTAAAGCTACGTACTACCCGATAGTACACCTAGATGAGAATAGTTGCCAACGGCATCTGTTTTGGTATAGTTATGCCAGGACAGAATTTAATTGTTAGGAATAAGTTTGGAAATCCTACTTAGGGATCTAAAACTCAAAAGTTAGAATATCGAAAGGTTATAGTTCAGTACAAAAGGAAGTAAGTTATATAATATTGACAGATAAAAAGAGTTATGAAAGTAAAAATTCGAACAGTTGGTTCAGATATAACAAAGAAGTGTTACGAATGTGAGGAAGACTATGGACTAGAATGGTCAGAGGACCAATGACTAGATAAATGATTCTAACATGACCTCCAGGTCATTCAAGAAGGAACATGAACCGAAATATTAGACAGCACAATAGTAAGAGGAGATTGGTGTTATACAAACAAATTAAATGTTGTATTAGATTGTTAAAAGTCTTATACAAATTTGAGGAAAAGAAGATTATACGATCGTATAGAAAGGAGAAAATAAACGTATGACTATTGTAAGATGGCTATTGGGTAAAATTTCGAGGACGAAATTTATTTTAAGGGGGGGAGAATTGTAACACCCCTAAGTTCGGTAGTGCGTTCTACTGTTCAGGTGACCAGTGTTGTCCGGACAACTAGGATGCCTAGAACTACACTTTGTTATGATTGAGGAGACATAAAATAATGAAATACAAGAAAATAAAATACAAGAAAAACAAAGGAAAAATAATAGCAAAGAAATGTAATCAAGTTAAGCGAATCGAGAACCCTAACGATGGGTGACCGCACCGGAAAGTCACGATGTGGACTGTTGACTAGCCCTGGACCGCGGGGAACCCTGGAAAATATTTTTAGGATTTAAATAGACACCTATTGAAGTATAAATATCATTAGAAATATCAAAGAAAATTAATTAATTAGTACAAAGAAATGTGAGAAATTGAAAAACGGGCAAAACCTGATGTTACTGAAAAATTGGGAATGCAACCCGAATAGAGGCATTGTGGTCATTTGACATCCCGAGTTGTCTATTGACCTAAATGTCCATGAAAAATACATGATATTACACTTGAAAAATATAATGAAAAATTATATTAGTGGTACCTAATATAAATAGCAAAAATGGGGAGTTAAATGTGGGAAAATGAAATTTATGAATAAACTAATATTAAAGGCCCTTAGTGCTCCACTCACCCACCAAAGTGGACCACTTATTCATCAATTTGGACCAGCAGATTGTCATCTTCCTCACTTCTCAAAATTTCAGCCTTGAACCTCCATTTAAAGACAGTTTATTTTTGCTTGTAAATGGTGAATTAAATGATTGATTAAATGTATATTGTGTAGGAAATTATTTGGGTGATGTATACTTAGTATATGTAAATGTAAATTGAAATTTGAAGCTTGGAAATTAATGGAATGTAAAAGTACCATTGCGGCAGTTTGTTAATTCTTGAAGAATGCTGGAATTCATGCTTGGTTTATGGAATAATAATGTGGAATTGTAATAGTGGTTATGGCAGTTTGAGTGTATGTATGATGGTGTGAAGTTAGACATGTAAAAGTGTTATGGTTAGATGCTTAAATTGTTGTAAATGAGTTGATAAATTCTGCACTTTATGGTGCACATTGAATGTAATTGTAAGCTGCCAAAATGACCTATAATATGTTGTGAATTATGTTTAGGTTATGGTACAACCAGAATTGGCTTGAATGTTGAGTTTGGTAAGTGTTAGGAGTGATCCTTGATGTGTATGAAAGAAATGCAATAAGGCAGTTTGTGTTTTAGGCCTAGAACTTTAAGTGTCTGGCTCCAATTGGTATGAGACCAATTGGAGGTGAAACTAGACACAAAATGTGCCAACTTTCATGAAGGAAGCTTGCCAAAATTCTGCTTGCAAGGTAGCTTGAAGAATGACCGAATCCGGATTAAGTGCAAATAAGGCCTCAAAATTGACCATTTGGGCAGCAGTTAGTGTTTTGGCCATAACTCACTCAAACCAGGTCCAATTGACCTGAAATTTTGACCATGAATAGTCAAGACCCATATCTACAAGTCTTATGAAGACACCAAAGCCCATTAATGACCATAAGTAAGTGAAACAGCTTGCACAAGTTCGGGTCCAAAAACTAGCCGAACCAAAATTGACCTAAAATGACCTAAAGTGACTAATTTTGATGCAATTTGACCGGCAATAGTAAAATGACCATAACTTGGTCTACATAACTCAGAATGACCTGAAATTTTGCCCCACGTGCAATAAGACATAGATCTACAAGTTTGTAGTTTTGACCAAAACCCGAAAACCGAGGGAACTAGGTCGTCCGGCTAGGTCAAACTAGTATCCCGGAATCCAACAAATTGCAAGAAAACCCAATATACATGGAAATGAGTTTGGTAACATGTACCAACCCTAAAAGACTATCGAATGTGACATATTAGTAAAATTAAAATCTAATTTACCTAGAACGCATGGAGGGTTGATATATTAGATTAATTAAGCAAATAATAGCATTCAGTGAATTACTTATCAAGCATTATCGTTAGAGACAGTTTAAATGAGTACTGAAACACCTCAAATTGTGTTTCTCAGTTAGTGAAGACTCAGGGAAAGGGAAGGAAACACTGAGTCAAGGCCAGGAGACAGTTATCAGAGGTTTGTGCACAATAGTTATTTCTTTTGAATTTTTCAATTGAAATAAATTATGACTATTGTCGCAAGGTGTTTTGCGGTCGCCTAGACGAACACTCACCGAAGTGGGAATAGTGAGGAGTCGCCACTTTAATTTTGAGGGAAATTAAAGAAAACCATTTGTGAAAGCAAGTTAAAATGAAACCACTTCAAAAACAGAGATTTTAGGTTCAGGGTCCGTAAACGGGTGGGGAAGGTGTAAGGCAACCCACCTCGTCCCTCAACGAGGGTAAGCAGATTTAACTTCACGTTTTTCATAGTTAGGAGGGTTTGAATGGAAATGTTAATCCTTTTGACCGAAAGGAATATTTGATTTTTCACTAATCCGGATTACCCAGATACATAAGTAAATGAGACAACCTTAGTGAGCTGCTGTTGCGTATTAATTTTATTTCAGGGGGATCATCTTACGTATTTGTTAAAATTTAATTTGGGAGTCGGATAAGAACTCTCCTCCATTCTCCTATAAATATTTATTAAAAAATTTTGGGTTGATAATCGGATAAGAACTCTCCTCCGATCTCTTTTAAATATTTGTTAAAGTTTTTAAGTGAGAATCGGATAAGAACTCTCCTCCGATCTCTTTTAAATATTTGTTCAAGTTTTTAAGTGAGAATCGGATAAGAACTCTCCTCCGATCTCTTTTAAATATTTGTTAAAATTTTGGTGAGAATCAAATAAGAACTCTTCTCCGATCTCTTTTACTTTATTAAAATTTTAAGTGAGAATTGGATAAGAACCTTTTTCCGATCTCTTGTAAATATTTGTTAAAATTTTAGGTTAGAATCGGATAAGAACTCTCCTCCGATCTCTTGTACTTTATTAAAATTTTAAGTGAGAATCGGACAAGAACCTTCTTCCGATCTCTTTTACTTTAATGGGAGTCGGATAAGGATTTTTTTGACCTCTCATTATTCGATTACGGCTACACATCACAAGAGCCTAAAACTAAGGGTTTTGGCACTCAAAGACGCCAGGGATCGGAATAAGACTTCTTTTACCTCATCGGTACCTTGTGACTAGACAGGGAATACCAGACTGAATTTTCCGACCTCCTATGTGGTCGCCTTACCCATACCTTTTAATACCCGATTTGTTTTATTTATTTGAAATTTGGTTTTATTCCGCTTTATGGCGTCATACCGATTCGCTTTCTAAGTCAGCCTAGTGATTCACTATTTTCTTGACGTATTATTCAGACCTTCTATTTTAAAGAAACGCTTAAGATACAGTTACCTACATTTTATCCAACTACTTATACGCTACTTGGGATGAGGACTCTCGCGTTTAGAAGTATCGAAGCTTAACAGAAAGAATGGACCAATTGACAAAGGAAGTAAATTTGGGAATGACCTTCTTTGCACAATATAAACTTGACGAAAACTACAAACACAAAAATAAAGGGAATGCGTAAAATAACACGGAGGTATAGACACTCACCTGTAAGGAGCCGAATCTATTGAACTAAACACTATACCACAAAACGTAAAAGGACTGCGGGCTGATTAGCCTGATGGCGAAGGCTCGCCTTGGAATGAAGGACGCTTAGCTAAAATATTGTCTGGTTGAAATAACCGAGTTGAATGAAGTCGAGCTTGGACAATGAGAGTGGAAATAAGGAACTAAAAATAAAAGCGTCACAGGATAATGAACGAACTGAAAATGGAGAGTTTCAGTGTTCAAGAATCCCTTTGCAAGAAAACACTTCAGAAAACTAGTTTCAAAAGTTTTTTCCTTACTAAAGCTTAAAAATAGCAGAGTAACGAACTGAATTAAGTTTCAGAGTTCTATCGCTATAGTAACTACCTCCCTTTTTTTGCCCGTTTCTGAACAGTTCTTCATGCAGGTATTTATAGGAACCGGGTGCTCCCCATGAAGGGTCAGGATTTCAAAGGACATGATCTGAGGCTCAGGAATTAAAGAGGATCAGAACGGAAGGCCGAGATCCCTTTCAGAATATTTGTCCTTTTCCTCTTCTAATCTGACGGTCCTAAATTCTCCTGTCCGGGGCGATCCGAGGGCTGGGAATAAAAGGCACCGGTCTTGTCGTCTTCTTCTTTGATCCGAGAGCTCCGAGCTCGTCCTTACAGATAAGATCAACGGTGGAGATTGAGATGTACAGCATTGTCGTGACATATTCTGGCATCTGTCAGCAATGTGGGCGATTCTGAGGCGTGCGGTGAGGATTTCGTCTGCGACGCTTTAACTACCTCGGCTCTGATTCTGACGACGGTTATTAGAAGTTGTCTTATTCTCTTTGTATCCCGATCTTCTATCCCTTCCGACCTTATTACAGTTCTCTCATTTCGAACACCTTTCTCAATCTCTCTCCTTCCAGGGCGTTCTCCTTTATCCGGGTCAATTCAGTCAGAGCATTTATTGCTTCGGTTACCAAGACATTCGCTTCGTTTTCTGCTAATAATAAATGCTTCAAACCCTCCCCTATATATACCTTCAGCAGGAAACCCTTCCTCATTTGATTTTTCCTCTTTCCTTCTCACTTTTCTTGTTCTAACTGCTCCGGCAATAATTCAGGCCATGGTGACCATTTTTTATCTTTTTCCGACCATTTTCTTCGTGTCCCGACTGAAAATTTACAACCCCGGTGATCGGGATGTAATGATATCCTTATTTGATGACAGTGAGAGAACTGGACTAATTTCCCGATTAAGATCGAAAATATCGATCATACTGATCTCGGATTACTGTGCCAATATAATTGGCGATCCAATTTCGGGCGAGAAGACTGCTAACATTCCTCTCAACCTCGGTGATTGCCCGCTGATGTTCATTTGGCTCCTCACCATATTCTGTGTCCCAACTACAGCTCGGTTCTGGTCGATGACAATAGAAATGACTCTACATCCTCATGAGAGTCATAGTCACCCCATCTAAGCTGTACATCTATCCAACGGCCGGTCTCCTGATCAGACACATCTTTTGACTCAGCCACGAGACTAGGCTTTGAAATGGGCCTTCGCTAGATAGGAAGTGATGCCGATCTCCAGAGATCGGCCAAATAATGTAACTTGCCTTTTAATGTAATCCGATCTCTAGAGATCGCCCAAATGATGTAATTCAACTTTTGTGTAATCGCGATCTCTGAAGATCGCCCAAATGATGTAATCTGACCTTTTCGAAAATAAAATTTCATTTTGACCACTATCATTTTATTATTATTACATTGATTATTTTCCGATCTCTGATGTGATTATCCGATCTGATTCTTCATTTGAATGACACTTATCCGATCCGTAATTCAAAACACCTTAATCTGCCGCTCTATAATTAACCGATCTCTTCATGGAATCTTGGGAATATTCGTGAGACATGTCAGAACAGCTGGCGAGTCCCGCTATCCGATGCATTACCTGGAACATCGTGAGCATTAAATGCTCGAACGAGTAAAAATAGGGGTGGGGTTAGCCCGTTGCTCCTTTATGTCATTTTCAGTCTCTCACAAATAACTTCCGAATTCTCTCGTTTTCTAAAGTTTCCTCCGACAACGATCAAGCTCCGGTAAGGGTTTTGATCTTTTTCTTAGTTTAAACTTTCTGTTTCCTTTAAAAATGAGCAGTGCCGAGGGTCAGAGAGCAGTAAGCCCCCCTTCCATTCAGTTCTGGTGGTCGTTCGATGAGGTAGAGGTGGTCGGACCAAGCGCGCAGCCTGAACTTCCTAGGGTCTTCACTCTAGTTCGGGGACAACCAGCGCCATCAAGGCATGTGCCTTCTTCAGGGAGGGAAAATCTTCCCATGGACGAGCTACCGTCAATCTTACAAGAAACCGACCTTCAGTTGTTCAGCCAGGAGTACAACATCCGCCCTGATTCCTACGAATTGATTAAGTGTCACGGCGATCTTCGTGCCGATCACTTCTTCGAGGAGAATGATATGATCATGGTCTACGAATAACAATTAAAGGCCGGTCTGCGGTTCCCTTTGGATTACTTCTTCAAAGAAGTTTTGAAATATCACCAAGTGTGCATCGCTCAAGTTCACCCGAACTCGTAGTGGATCTTGGTAGCTTTCCGAGGCCTATGTCGAGCTAAAGGACTCCGACCCACGGCTAAGGTTTTCGCTGAACTGCACCGGCTAACTCATCGCAAGGACGATGAGTATTGGTTCTTCCAGGCAAAACCACATTGTGGGCTTTTTACAAACCTACCTTCCTCCTTGAAGAATTGGAAGAACCGCTTTTTTATCTTGAGGAGTAAAATTCCGAATAGCTTTGAGAGCTTCCCCCGCAGTTGGCTGCATCAGGGTCCTTTGCTTACGAAGCACATCGCCCTAAATAGGGAAGAGGGTGCAATGGTGATGGAGTTGAAGGAACAGGCATCTAGAGAGAAGTTCTCTTGTTTGGATGCAGTGACGGCCGAGCTACACCATTGGAACTATGCAGCTGGTCACCGGTCAAGATCGCGGGCTTCAGCTCTCTGATCTTAGCATCGGTATTTTCTATACCTCAGATCTTTGGACCTTAGCGATCTCACTGACCTCTTCTTTGTGCAGGTATGGCAAGCGGCGAAGCCTCTAAGGAGAGCCGGAAGCGGAAGAGAGAGATCTCCCGGAAGGTACGGGAGATGAAACATTCCAAGCTGCTTTAAACTTTTGGTCATGAGCCCGGGGAGATACAAGGAGGCTCGTCTCAACCTTCTGGGCCTCCAGTTATAGAAGTGGTCCGATCACCTCCTCGCCGAGAAGAGCCGCCTCCACCTCCTCCAGTTGCTCCAAGTGCGGAAGGGGGTCCTTCCCAGCCTCCTGTAAGGACCCTTTCCCGTGGTGCCCAAGTGCTGATCCACTCGTTGGAGAAAAACTGCACGGTTCGAGAGAACCCTGGTTTTGCCAAGGTCTTGGCATCCTCTATCTGTCTTCGAGAAGATCGGGATAGGCTGTCTCTAAATAACCTTGATGATATCTTGACCAGATCTATGAGCCTGAATGTGGAGTGTTTGGTGAACCAGCACATGGTCCGGGAGAAGGCTCATCACCTGGGTAAGGAAGTCGAGAGGATGAATCATGATGTGTCTTTTCTCCGATCCCAACTTTCGTCCGCTCAGGACTACATATCCCAAATCGAGGGACAAATGAAGTTCTATGAGGACAAGCTGGCCGAGCAAGCTCATGTTCTGGCCGAGAGAGACCATGTTCTCGAGGGAGTTCAGGAGCTCCAAGATGATGAGGCTGCTCAACTGGCTCATCTTACCGAGGAGTTCAAAGCGAAAGAAGAAGAAATGGTGACCGGAGTGGCCGGTGCTTATGTGAATGCTCACAAAGATCTCCTGGCTGAGCTCAAGAAGCGTTATCCTGAAGAGGACTTTTCCTAGATGATCAACCTGGCTCCCGAGGACGAAGGTGAGGATAGCAAAGAGGAGGCTGAAGGTTAGAGGGAAAACGAACAACATGTAGTTCCGGCTGGGGGCGATCCCCCCTGCCGAATGACTTGTATAAATTTTGAAATGAAATGAAATGAAAGTTCCCCTTTTGTTCGATGATTGATTGTGATCGGAAAGTTTCTAAATTGCGTAAGCACTTGATTTTTTGAACATATTAGCATGACAACTGAAAATGATTTTTAATCTAAGTATAGGAGATCAGAAAACACAAAATGCATCGGGACTTAATTAAAATTAGAAATTTGGCTTCGAACACTTAAGATCGGGATCATTTGTAAACCGAGTCGAAACCTTTATCATTCTCAAATTTTTAAAAGAGAGATCGGCAATAAGACTGGTGGTAAGAGGATTCAATCTCGTTTGGCAAGTGAGATCGGAAATATAATTAGCTGATCAGGGGACTTGGCAATTAGCTTGAGAGATCAGTGGGAACTCTATATGATATGAGGACTTGGTATTTATTCGATTCTTTTGAGGAGAGATCGGAAATGTGAGTGGCTGATTAGAAAACTGGATTGGGGATCGGCTTCAGAGTTTATTGATTATGGGGATCGGCCAAAATATGGTGTCTACAACTGCCCCTCTTTACATAATTTCTATCAAAGGGAAAATCTTCCCATGTAGGAATTATGTAAAGATTCAGACCCAAATTTTGGCTGATTAGGTGTTCAAGGTTAGGGAACTAAAGCCTATTTAAACAAGAGTTAAAATGCTAGAAAATTAAAATCAACTTGGATCGAGGAATTAGAGGTTGATTAACAGGAAATTTAAATGTAGGAAAATTAAAATCAACTTAGATCAAGGAACCAGAGGTTGATCAACAGGAAATTTAAAATACTGGAAATTAAAATCAACTTAGATCAGGGAACCAGAGGTTGATTAACAGGAAATTTAAAATGCTGGAAATTAAAATCAACTTAGATCAAGGAACCAGAGGTTGATTAACAGGAAATTTAAATGCAGGAAAATTAAAATCAACTTAGATCAGGGAACCAGAGGTTGATTAACAGGAAATTTAAAATGCTGGAAATTAAAATCAACTTAGATCAAGGAACCAGAGGTTGATTAACAGGAAATTTAAATGCAGGAAAATTAAAATCAACTTAGATCAAGGAACCAGAGGTTGAATAACAAGAAATTTAAATGCAGGAAAATTAAAATCAACTTAGATCAGGGAACCAAAGGTTGATTAACAGGAAATTTAAAATGCTGGAAATTAAAATCAACTTAGATCAAGGAACCAGAGGTTGATCAACAGGAAATTTAAAATGCTGGAAATTAAAATCAACTTAGATCAGGGAACCAGAGGTTGATCAACAGGAAATTTAAAATGCTGGAAATTAAAATCAACTTAGATCAAGGAACCAGAGGTTGATTAACAGGAAATTTAAATGCAGGAAATTAGAATCAACTTACAAAGCAAGTCTAATCTCGACACAAAAGGTTCTTCCCCGATGAAGTGTACTTAACAGGATCTCAAAGGTTGATGATTAATGGAGGACGAGTTACAAGACTTGTCCTATGACCTCATTTCTTCGGATGCCCCTTTTCTGTTCTCGACTTTCTTCTTATTTCGCGAAAAGTGCCCTTGCAGGTTTTCACTTTCCTCTCATCAATTTGACTAGAAGTGCCCTTCCAGGTTTTTTTTTTTTTTTTGGGCATTCCCTGCAAATCTCATAGCAAAGTACGTGAGGTTCTCAATTTTCAAATCCTAATCTTATAGCAAAATTTTAACAGATTAATAGCGCATTAGGTAAAGAAATTAAAGAATGAGTATAGGAAAATAAAAGCAAAGAGATAAGAAAGTATGACTTTATTATGGTTTTCAGAAACAAAGGTACAGTCTCAAAGAGAAGGGTACAAGGATAGATCTCACATATTCCTTGTAGTTAGCTTTGAAGTCTCTTAACTGCCATTATTTCAAGTATTCTGAAGGCTCATGCCATGATGGTTCATTCCCATTCTCGGTTTCATACCCCGTTCCTTATTTCTCCCTTTTGGTTCTTGGGATGCCCTTTCGGGTTTTCACCCCCTTTTTTTTTTGTTTTGCTTGCTCTTTCAGGATGCCCTTTCGGGTTTTTATCCTTCACTCATTTTACATAAAGAGCCCTTCGAGGGTTTTTGCCTTCTTTCACACATTTTGCTAGGAGCGCCCTTTCGGGTTTTCACCCCTACTTTGTTTTCTTTTTTTCTTTCTTATTTTTCAGGCATAGTATCTCTTGACGGTGTCAGTGTTCACAGGCCTTGGAAATTCTTCACCGTCCATGTGGGTCAAAATTAAGGCACCACCAGAAAATGCTTTCTTAACCACATAGGGTCCCTCGTAGGTTGGTGACCATTTACCCCGGGGATCGTTTTGATTCGGAAGCACTTTCTTTAGGACTAGGTCCCCTGGTTGAAACTTACGTGGGCGAATACCTTTGTTAAAGGCCCTGGCCATTCTTCTTTGGTACAATTGCCCATGACATGCCGCCGCTAGCCTCTTTTCATCTAACAAATTTAATTCCAACCTTGACCGGATCCATTCTGACTCATCAATCCCCGATTCTTTCAGAATTCTTAAAGAAGGAATTTCTACCTCGATGGGTGATACAGCTTCCATCCCGTAAACCAGTGAGTACGGAGTTTCCCCAGTTGATGTCCTTACTGAAGTCCGATATGCGTGAAGAGCGTAGGGAAGCATATCATGCCAATCCCTATATGTGACTGTCATTTTTCGGATTATTCTCTTGAGATTTTTGTTTGCGGCTTCCACTGCTCCATTCATCTGGGGACAGTATGGTGAGGAATTGAGATGCCGGATTTTGTATTGATCGCATAATTTCTGAATCTTTGGACCATTCAAATTGTTGGCATTGTCAGTGACGATTTCATTGGGGAGGCCGTACCAGCAAATGACATTATTTCTGAGGAATTTGAGAAATGTGTTCTGTGTAATGTGAGCATAGGATGTCGCTTCGACCCATTTAGAAAAATAATCGATAGCTACCAGGATAAATCTATGCCCATTTGGACGCCTTAGGGTTGATGGGACCAATCACATCGATGCCCCACATTGCGAAAGGCCATGGTGAAACGAGATTGAACAGTTGGTGAGGCGGAACATTTATCGGGTCCACGTAGATTTGACACTTATGGCACTTTTGGAAATACTCGATGCAGTCCTTTTCCATGGTTGTCCAGAAATATCCTCGTCTCATGATTTGCTTAGCCATCATGTGTCCATTGGCATGGGTTGCACAATTTCCCTCATGAGTTTCTAGAAGTATTCTCTTTGCCTCTTTTTCATCCACACATCTCAACAATTCACCGTTGGAGCTCCTTTTGTATAAGATTTCTCCGCTGGGGAAGTATCCCAATGCTAGTCTCTGAATCATCCTCCTTTCATTTTTGCTCGCCCCCGAGGGGAATTCTCTAGTTCTGATGTAAAGCAAGATGTCATGGTACCAAGGTTTACCATCAGGTTCTTCTTCGATCATGAAGCAGTAAGCCGGCTCACTCCTTGCTTTAATTTTCAACATCTGACTCGTCTGCCCTTCTTCCATTTGAGTTATAACAGCCAGGGTGGCTAAGGCATCTGCAAATTGATTCTTGTCTCGACTAAGGTGAGTGAAGGAGATTTCTTCGAACTTCTTGATCAGCTCTAGTAAGTACTTCTGATACGGGATTAGCTTAGGATCCTTAGTTTGCCATTCTCCCTTGACCTGATAAATGATCAAGGCTGAGTCTCCGTATACCTCCAACTTCATGATTTTCATTTCGATGGCAGCCTGTAGACCCATTACTCAAGTTTCATATTATGTGACGTTGTTGGTGCAGTCGAATCTCAACTGGACAGCTATCGGGAAGTGTTTCCCATCCGGAGATACCAATACATCTCTGATTCCCTTACCAGACAGATTGACAGCCCTGTCGAAATACATTTCCCAAACATCAGCTGGCTCTTTTTCTCCACAGTTTACTTCATTAATGTGCTTATCCGGGAATTCGAAATCCAAACCTTCATAATCTTTGATAGGGTTTTCTGCTAGGAGATCAGCGATCACGCTACCTTTCACCGCTTTTCGGGTCATATAGACAATGTCATATTGGGAGAGGATGACTTGCCACTTGGAAATTCTTCCTGGCACGAATGGGCTTTCGAATACATACTTGATAGGATCCATTCTAGAGATGAGCAATGTTTTGTGATTCAACATGTAGTGGTTGAGGCGATTTGCTGTCCAGGCTAACGCGCAGTAAGTTTTCTCTAGGAAAGAGTACCTCGACTCGCAGTCATTGAACTTTTTGCTCAGGTAATAAATAGCCCTTTCCTTACATGCGGTATCATCATGTTGCCCCAAAACACATCCCATTGAGCTTTGCTGGACTGCCATATATAGGATCAGAGGCCTTCCCGCCACTGGTGGAACCAATACTGGTGGGTTGGACAAGTACTGCTTGATTTTCTCAAAAGCCTCTTGATAAACCGAATCCCATCGGGTGGTGTTGTTCTTTCGGAGTAGTTTAAAAATAGGCTCAGCCTTAGCGGTGAGATTGGAAATAAACCTTGATATGTAGTTCAACTTCCCTAAGAAACTGCGCACCTCCTTTTCTGTTTTTGGGGATGGCATCTCTTGAATGGCTCGAACTTTGTCCGAATCAACTTCAATTCCCTTTTCACTCACTATGAATCCCAACAATTTTCTAGATTTAGCTCCAAATATGCACTTGGCAGGGTTCAGTTTCGGCTGAAATTTCCTGAGCCTCTCGAATACCCTTCTCATCACCTGCATATGGCTCTCTTCCCCCTTTGATTTAATGATCATATCATCCACATACACTTCCACCTCTTTATGCATCATATCGTGGAATAATGTGACCATAGCGCGTTGGTAAGTGGCACCAGCATTCTTTAACCCGAAAGGCATTACCCGATAGCAAAATACTCCCCATTGAGTGATAAAAGCTGTCTTCTCCTTGTCTTCCCCATCCATTGGGATTTGATTGTACCCCGATGCCCCATCAACACACGAACACCTACCTAATCCCGCAGCATTGTCTACTAACACATCAATATGGGGGAGAGGGAAATCATCTTTCAAGCTTGCTTTATTGAGATCCCTGTAATCGACGCACACCCTAACTCTCCCGTCCTTCTTCATTACCGGGACAACGTTAGCTATCCATTAGGGATACTTGACTACTTCCAGGAACACAGCGTCATACTGTTTCTTGACCTCATCCCTAACTTTGAGCAGTGTGTCTGGATTCATTCTTCTTAGCTTCTGCTTTACCGGGATTGTCCCTGGAATTAGGGGAATTTTGTGCGTCACTATCTGGGGGTCCAGACCAACCATATCATCATAGCTCCAGGAAAATACGTCCAAGAATTCTCTGAGCAAACTGATCATATCTCCCAATTCCTCACTCTCCACAACCTTAAGTTCCCTCTTTACTTCTTCCGTGCCTAAGTTTATGGTGCGTGTTTCGTCGCCACAAGGCACTAGGGAAGGTTCATTCCTTTCATCGCTTTCTTCTGTGAGCTCTTCCTCAGAATCACTTGAAGTAATGGCAGTTACGGGGATTTCAAAATTAACCAAAGGAATTTCTGAGTCTACTGAATTATTAGGTGTTAATTGATGAATGGTCCTGGATGAATGAAAATAGAATATATTATAAGGATGGAATTCAAATGGAAAGGAAAAGAGAGTTGGATATAAAATGCGCTATTAATTCATTAACATTCATGACATAAGAAAATGGTCCATTTACAATATTACACTTGCCACCATGGATAAAGTGATCAAGTGTAGATAACCAAAGGTACTTTACTCGAAATTAAGTACAGGGATGTCCTCTGCTGTCCAGTTGTCCAGTTCTTGCCCCTCAGCTATTAGCGAGACCAGAGCCTCATACAAGGAATCCAAGTGGATGACGTCGATGGATGGTTCATCAGGTGATTCTTCAACCTCTGTCGGATTTTCAATGACCGGTTTAGTGAAGACATCTGTGATTCTTGGGACTAGTTTCATTTTCCCGATTTTCTGGTCAAATCTCTGATTCCGAAGTCTATTCCTCATCCAGAATCGCCCATCCATAAGGGCGTCCTCCTCATAACCCAATCTGCAATGGCCTATCTTTTGGATAGCCGGTATAGGTTCAACGATTCCTTGTAATGCGGTGCCTAAGCCCTTGCCCTCTTCGTACCCATTTCTTGACATCACTTTGGCTACCATAGCCATAGCCCCTTCATTTCTGCTTTCTTGTAATTTGAGGTCCTGGAAAGAGCTTTCCAACGACTCCTCAGCAGCTTCCACATAGGGAAGTGATTGTGGCGTGGTGACCAAAATGGCTTCTTCCCCTCTCACAGTGATGATTTTGCCGTCCATGATGTATTTTATCTTCTGATGCAAGGTTGAAGGAACGGCATTCGCTGAATAGATCCATGGCCTGCCCAGCAACATAGTGTAGGCCGGTTCAATGTTCATCACTTGAAACGTGACGTTGAAGGTGCACACGCCAATTTGGAGTGGTAGGTCGATATCTCCCAACACTTCTCTCCTTGTACCGTCAAAGGCTCTTACCACCATAGCACTTTGACGTATATTCGATTGGTCGACCGGTAGCCTTGCCAAGGTAACACTAGGCAGTACATTGAGGGCTGATCCATTATCAATAAGGACCTTGGCAATTATACAACATTTACATTTCACTGTCACATGTAAGGCTTTAGTTTGCGTCAGGCCTGTAGGATCTATTTCCTCCTCAGAAAAGGTAACAAAACTGGATGCCTGGATTTGTCCCACTATCTTCTCGAACTGCCCCGGTGTGATGTCGGGGTTCACAAAGGCCTGATCCAGGATTTTCTGCAAGGCATGACAGTGCACCTCTGAGCTCAAAATCAGCGATAACAGTGATATTCAGGCAGGTTTCTTCCTCAATTGTTCCACCACATCATACTCACTCTGCTTCATTATTTGGAGCAATAACTCCTCCTCTTCTTTGGGCCAGGCAGGTTCTACTTCCCCCGTTTTTTCAATCTCCTCTTCTGTACTGTTCTGTGATTCTCCCATTTTTACTTTCCCTTTCTTCTTTTCTTTCTCTTCGTTCCCGTAACATCTCCCACTTCGAGTTATAAACTCGACTTCTTGCTCAGGTGGGGAGGATTTTGCGGCAGTGACGGGCCGAGGATTAGTTTGGGGAGTAGTACTGCTGGTGGGTCCAGCATAAGTCATCCTGAAATGCTCATGGGGAGTGAAGCATAGTTTCGGAGGTGTCGGAGGTGAAGCAAGATTAGGAGCCGACGTACTGCTAGATGCTCCTTGGGTGAAAACTTGGAAGTTATAATTCCAAGGTATGGCATGAGTATTTGTGACTGGGAGCTGAAGCGGGGTTCGGATAATTGTTACTGGTGGTGAGGGCATTGGGGCATTAGGGACAGAGAAGGTTAATCTAGGATTAGGGGTAGAGATATTTTGGCCAAACCTGGCGGTATTTACTTCGCCCTCCACTTTTGATCTCCTTTGGCATTTTAAAATTTTGAGGGACAGCAAATTCTGAACCTCTTGCCGGAATCCCTCACAGTCTTGCAGCTCATGATCAACTGCCCCTCCATGGTAAGAACATCCCGTACCTTTTTCTGATTTTGATACCTAAGGGTAAAGGTAACCTTCCCTTATCGCCATGGTAAAGATTCCCTCAAAGTAAGGAATTAGCTCTTCTACCACTGATGCCAACCTTTCTCCATCCGGTTATATCATATTTACTCCATTGCCCGCATTATGATTGGGCAACGGGTTTGAAGTAACATTGGGGAGGGAACCATTTCCCTCAATCTTCAACCACCCGTTCCGAACTAAAGCGTGCACTCTCCCTCTGAGTGCCCCGCAGTTATTAGTTGAATGCCCTTGTGCCCCTCCATGATATTCACAACGGGCAGTGGCATCATACCACCTGGGGTATGGTGGCTGAATTGGGTCTAGGGGGACTGGTACAATCTGGTTTATACTGATGAGGTATCGGTATATTTCACTGAGTGGGAGGGGAAGGGGTGGATCAGGGTTTCTTGGTGGTCTGGGATTATTTTGTGGTGGTCTGGGTTGAGTAGGTGGAGGAGGAGGTCTAGGTTGGTAATTTGTAGGCAGTGGGTATTACGGGCGCGAGTGTGGATAACTTGGGAAAGGAGGTGGAATGTTCGCGACTGTTTGCCCATGAGGGGGAGGATATGGCCGGTAGTTATTTTGAGGGAGTGGGGAATAATTATTCTTACGGGTGATGGAATGCACATCACCCTCCTTCTTCTTGCCAAAGCTGGCAGTCTTCTTCTTGCCAAAGCTGGCAGTCTTCTTCGCAGGGTTCTCAGTCAACTCCTGCAGCCGTCCTATCCTTAAATTAGCTTCTATCCTTTCACCGGCTTGGATGATGTCAGAGAAGCTGTTGGAGGTATTCCCAATCATCAGGTTAAAGTAAGGAGCCTTCAGTGTTCCGATGAATAGGGAGCAGAGTTCATTATTGGTCACCGGAGGATATACTTCTGCAGCCTTCTCCCTCCATCTTTGGGCATACTCTTTGAAGCTTTCCCTGTCCCTTTGCACCAAATTTTGGAGATCTCTCCTTGTGGGGGCCACATCGCAGTTGAACTTATACTACTTTAAGAAGGCATTGGCTAAATCCTTCCAGGAGTGCAGTTTGCTCCTGTCCAACTGTATGCACCATCTCAGGGCTGCTCCTGAGAGGCTCTCATGAAAGAAGTGGATGAGAAGCCTGTCATCTTCTGTCAAGGCAGACATTTTGGCAATGTAGGTTGCCAGGTGAATGCGGGGATCTGAGTTCCCAGTGTACTTGTCGAAATCAGGGACTTTGAATTTAGGTGGCACTGCCACATCTGGCACCAATCTCAGTGATGCCACATCGACTGAACCATACATGTTCAGCCCCTCTATTGCTCTCAATCTTTCCTCTAGAGCGGATAGCTTCTCGTTTTCCCTGGTCTTGTTCTCTCCTCCTACTGTAAAAGATACTCCCCCTGCTGGGAAATGAGGGGTGGAGTGAACCGGCGGGATCAGTATTGAAGGGTATGGGTCGGCATTCGAGACGGCTGGGTAATGGGAGAAAGGTAGGTCATTATTTATGGCAGCTGGGTTGACAGTGACTGTCGGATCCGGGATAGGTGACTGAAAGGTGAAAGAGGTTGAAGCTTGGTGAGGATCCATTGTTGTAGGGGGTGGGGGAGGTAATGATAGGTTAGGTTCTGAAGTGGGTTTATTTTGGGACATTTCCCTTATTAGTCTCATAAGTTTTGAGACCTGATCCTTCAATTCGGAAACCTGTCCTTGTAGGTTATGTACTTGTTCCTGATCTTCCATTATCTTCTTTGTTCGGGATCTTGTTAAGTACACTCGCTTGGGTTGAACCGTGTGCTTGGTCAGACTTGTCTTGTTTGAAGCAATGTTTGATTTTCTGTAAGGAAAATAAATAAAAGCTTTTAGTGAATTTTGAATTTCGTAAAATACTAAAGGTCCTGGTTCGTACAAAGGATACAGTGGCATTTGGGAGCCAAAATGAAATCTGCAGAAGGATGGTTGCATCAATTTTATCATGGCATCATTCGATAGTCTAACTGCGAACGACTGGATTGAATGTGCGTTTATGATACCTGTCCATATAGCACATCCAATTTTTCGCATAACCCTGGCGAGGGGGTTCCTACAGGAGTTATACTATTCATTCACAATTTTGCTAAACAATGGCCCAAAAATCATTCTATTAACTGAATAATTCGTATACAGCATTCTTTACAATGGCCTAGGCTCAGGGAGGTTCTTTATAATGAGATGACATTTTCTGAGATACTCATATAACCTTTCTTCTTGTCTGGTGGGGTCGAACACTTTCAGAGCATACTCGGATTCAGGTAAGAGTTCTTGTTTTCCCTGTGCTATCGTCCTTTCTAGCTGGTCAACATTCTCTTTCAGCTCTTAATAGAGAACAGCTTGTCTTTCTTTTTCCTTCCTTTCTTTAGCACATTCCTTCAGAATATCCTTGATGAGCAGTGCTTGTTCCTTCAGTTCAAGCTTCTTCTTTTTATTTTCTCGTTTATGCTCTTCTACGAGTATCTCTTAGTATTTCATTTTTTTCTGGAGCTTGCTGTTCCGTGCTTCTACTTCTTTTAATACAGCTTGGAGCGAACTTGTTTCTTTTTCCCACCTTTCTAGTTGGTCAACATTCTCTTTCAGCTCCTGATAGAGAACAGCTTGTCTTTCTTTTTCCTTCCTTTCTTTAGCACATTCCTTCAGAATATCCTTGATGAGCAGTGCTTGTTCCTTCAGTTCAAGCTTCTTCTTTTTATTTTCTCGTTTATGCTCTTCTACGAGTATCTCTTGGTATTTCATTTTTTTTCTGGAGCTTGTTGTTCCGTGCTTCTACTTCTTTTAATACAGCTTGGAGCGAACTTCTTTCTTTTTCCCACCGTGCCTCTTGCTCTTCGAAGTCCATCTTTTCGGTCCTTGCCTCTTCCCTAAGCCTTCTCACTTTTCTTTTAAGGTTGGAACAACTGCTTTATTTGTTCTTGCAGTTGCGAGTTTTCGGCGTTTGCCCTCTGTAGTGAGTCAGCTAGATGATTATTAGCTTCTTCCAATAGTGTATTTTGGCGAGGGTTGCTGTCTTCGAATTCTGCAGTTAAGTGTCCTAGGTTCCCGTCAGCCCTCCATTTAAGATAATCGTCCGTGGCACTTGGGCCTTTGGGCGACCTCTCCATCAGAGTGATCTTTTCTCAAGATTTGCGAGCTATTTTTAACCCGTCCTCTTTCTTGAGCTCATGGTAAAAATGACTCTGGTGGTTTTCTTCAGCGTTGATCCTGAACTGTGTCGAGCCAAATTGTCTCATTACTAAGGCCGGAGTGTAACTTGTATATCCAGTCACTCCAATTAGGGATACCAATTGATTGCCCCCCGTGCTGACCAAAATGGATTGATCTGACGTCCACAACTTCCTCCAGCAGTAGTCATGGCTATTAAAGCTCAAAATCCGTCCTTGCCACTGCGACTCATCCTTCGGACTGATTACCAATCGGGTCATTTTCTCGATGAAAGGCTGGTCAAGATACCAAGTTAATCCCTTCGTCTCCACAGGACACATATGTCCTATGATCCAGAGGTGCAACAACTGAGAACAACACTTAATGGACCCCTTGCCTTGCTGTCTGCAGTAAGTGAGGGTTAAGAAAGTCTCGGCAAGTATTGCCAGTACTGGATTGACCTTCTGTTTCTCTACTGCCCAGAACATTTTCACAACACCGCAGATTATGATTCTGGAAGGTCCGGGGAACAAAATCAGGCCATAGATTACTAAAGCGAGCACCAGTGAAGCTTGATCCCACTGTTCATCTCAGATGTATTGGTCGAACCATTTCTTGAGATAAGTCCAATACCACCCATGTGTGTTTCCTTTGACAGTTTCTCTCGCCTTTGCTTCTTCTAGTGGAATCCCTAGCACATGTGCGAACCGTTTCCAGGTCTGCCTATGTTCGAGGTGTAGATAAATCCGATTCTGCACCGTATAAGGAATTTCCAGCAATGCTTGATATTCTTCCATAGTGGGAACAATATCGATATCGTTGAAAGAGAATACTCCAAACTTAGGGTTCCAAATTGGCAACATGGCCTTTAGTGCCGGGACTTGAACTTTAACTCGCATTAATGTTGCAATTCTCCCATATTTCTTCTCAAATTGTGCTTTGACGTGATCAGGAAACGACTTCCAACCATCGGCCAGACCCTCGAGACTATTCATTCTGACCTCAATCTTGCTCAAGTCCATTGGAGGTAATGAACCAGTATCACTCTGTAGGGGCACTGAATTATTTTTGGGCCACGGTTTAGCATTTTGTTCTGATTTAAGAACTTCTTCTGCCGACTGACCCGATGATGCCATGTTAAAATGATGCTTATCCTTTTACAGACCTTATTTTGATAACACCTGCAGGGAAAACTTATTAGCAGGATAAATTAAGGTAATCTCGAATTATACTGTTGACAAAGTGATACCTACACATTTATCAAAGTAGGAAAATGTGTGGGTTTTCTTGACAGTATGATTCAAGATTACCCTTAAAAATAAGAACAAAATAACATAAACAGAATAGGGTAAGAGTAAGTATGCCCCTTTTATCTTAAGGTAAAGGAAAGTCCTAATACCGGCTAAGTGCTACCTAATTGGACAGTTCTATCTTATATGGTAGCTTGCTACGGCTTTCAACTATCGTGAGAGTTTAGCTCAGGGTCTAATTTTCTAAAAGCCACAGGTTCCCAAATTGCCCCTACTATAAACAGTAGAGTTCCATTCTATCCCCCATGATATTGTCGGGAAAATTCCACGGGTATCACAGTGAATAGTGTCGACACCATATTTTGGCCGACCCCTAGAATCAATAAAAATTCTTCTTTGAACAGCTAACCACATTTCCGATCCCTCTTTGATAGGCGGTCACATTTCCGATCTCTCCTCACAAAGGATTGAATCAATGCTAAGTCCTCATATTCATTAAAGCCTTGCCGATCTCTCAAATCATTTACCGAACTCTCAAACCCGTTGTCGAATTTCCGGACCTGTCAAGTATATTCCTGATCTCTGTTGATAAATAAAATGAACTGGCACTAGATCTTTTCCTACCAGTTTTATTGCCGACCTCCTTTCCGAAGGTTTAAGAGCTAAAGTTTTAGTTCGATTTAATGAGGATTCCGATCTTAAGTGTTCGAGTTAAATTTTCAATCAAGTTCCGTTCAGCATTTCTTCCCTACCGATCTCATGCTTAAAGTGCTTTCTGATCTCTCATACTTAGATTAATAATCACATTTAGTTTTTGTTTTGCTGTGCTCATACAATCAAATACTCAGACAAACAATGGTTTAAAATTTTCCGATCACAATCATTCATTGAACAAAGAGGCATTTCATTTCATGTCATAATCAGACAAGTTATTCGGTGGGGATCACCCCACTGATCTACATTTGGATCACTCTCCCTCTCTCCCTCACCTTGACTTCCTCCTCACTATCTTCGCCGCCCTCAGGAGCCAGGTCATCCATCCAGGAGAAGTCCTCTTCAGGGTAGCGCTTTTGGAGTTCGGCCAAGAGATCCTTATGAGCATTCACATAGGCTCCGGCTATTCCTGACACCATCTCTTCATCTTTTTCCTTAAGCTCTTTGCCTTTCTCGGTAAGCTCCTTATCCTTCGCTTTAAGCTCCTCTATAAGTTGAGCGACCTGAGCGGCTTCGTTGGCCTGAAGTGCCTGGACTTCTCTGAGAGCCCGTTCTCTTTCAGCCAGGTCACGAGACTTTTCGGCCAGCTGGTCTTCATGGTACTTCGCCCGTCCCTCGACTTGAGATATATAATCCCGAGCGGATGAGAGTTGGGATCGGAGGGAAGCCAATTCCTGATTTTTCTTCCCGACCTCCTTACCCAGACGTTGAATCTTTTCCCGAACCATGGTCTGGTTCACCAGACACTCCACATTCAAGCTCATGGTTCGAGTCAAGATATCATCGAGACCATTCCGGGATAGCCTGTCCCGATCCTCTTGAAAGAAGATGGTAGATCCTAGGACTTTGGCAAAATCGGAGTTCTCCTAACAATCCGGTTATTCTTCAAGCGATCAAGATTCGAGCGCCACGAGAAGAGGTCCTCCTAAGATTGAGAAGGCTCCTTTCCGTGCTTGGAATAATCGAGAGAGGCGGGGTCGCTCTTCCGATCTAGGAGGAGATCTCGACAGCAAGTGGTCGGGCGGACCGAAGGTTGAGGTGGGTCTCTTTGTATCTCCCTGTGTTCGTGGATCGGGTGTTTGAAGACGCCCAACGCTTCATCTCCTTTATCTTCCGAGATCTCTCTTTCCTTCTTCCGCTTCCTAGAACCCTCACCACCCGCCATACCGCACGTAAAAGAGGTTAGTGAGATCGCTAAGGTCCCGAGAATCGAGATATAGAAAATACCAATGCCGAGGTCGAGAGCGGAAGTTCGCGATCCCACGGTGATCGCTGCATGGTCCAATGGTGCGATTCAGCCACCGCATTTGGACAGAATATTTTAGAGTGGCGGCTTGACTTTTCAGCTCCATCACTATTAAGCTTTCCTCTTGACTCGTGGTAATGTGCTTGGCGAGGCCCTCGGTACCACCACCACGAGGAAAGTCCTCAAAGCGGCTGGATATTTACTCCTCGTAATGAAGAACCTGCTTCTTCCAATTCTTAAGGGATGAGGGCGATCGGAAAAGAGTCCGCAATGAGGCTTCGCTGAAAGAACCAGTGTTCGTCCATCCTTTCGGTGAGTTAGTCCATGCAGCTCGGCGAACACCTTAGCCGTAGGTCCGATTCCCTTAGCTCGGCATAGACCCTGAAAGCTACCAAGATCCGCCACGAGTTGGGGTGAATTTGAACAATGGATGCTCGGTGAAGTTTTAGGACCTCCTTATAGAAATCGGCTAGAGGGAACCTCAGATCGCCTTTAATCGTTTCCTCGTACACCATGACCATGTCATTCTCTTTAAAAGAGTGATCGACACGAAGATCGCCATGGCACTTGATCACCATATGAATCAGGACAAATATTGTATTCTTGAACAAACGATTGCAGATCGGATTCTCGAAGAACCGACGGAAGCTCGTCTATAGGAAGGGTCTCTCTCCTTGAAGAAGGTGCGAGCCTCGATGGTATGACCCGCCCCCGAGTTGGAGCGGAGGCCCTGGGAGGTTCTTGTTGAACGCTTGGCCCGACTGCCTCTTCTTCAGACGATGACCACGAGAACTGAATCGAAGGAGGGCTCGCCGCTCTCGACCTTCTGACCGCTCATTTTCAAAAGAAACAAAGAATTTAAATTAAAAAGAGGATCAAAGCCCTTACCGGAGTCTGATCGGCGTCGGAAGAACTTGAGAAAACGAGAGAACTTCGAAGTTGTGAGCAGGGGATTGAAAATGGAATGAGAGAACAACTGGCTAACCCTCCCACCCCTATTTATACTAGTCCGAGCATTTAATGCTCGCGAGGTTCTAGGCAGCGCATCGATTGGTGGGACTCGACAGCTGTTCTGACACTTCTCTCAAATATCCGAATGTTCAGAGATCGGTTAATTAGGAAATCGGCATAATAAGTTAAATATTTTGAATAAAGGATCAGTTAAGTGTCATTCAGGTAAAGAACCAGATCGGATAACCACATTAGAGATCGGAAAAATAATCAATGCAAAAATAATAAGATGATAACCGATAAAATAAAGTCTTTATTTTCAAAAGATCGGATTACATCATTTGGGCGATCTCTAGGGATCGGATTACACTAACATTGGATCACATCATTTCTGTGATCTCTAGAGATCGGATTGCATTGAAAATAAAATACATCATTTGGGCGATCTCTAGGGATCGGACTACAATAAAGGTCTAACTACATCATTTGGGCAATCTCTAGAGATCTGATTACATTTCAGGATTACATCATTTGGGCGATCTCTAGAGACCGGTGGAACATCCTATCTAAAAGGCCTATGTCAAAGCCTAGTCTTGTGGCTGAATCAAAAGATGTGTTTGACCAGGAGACCGGCTGTTGGCATCGGATAGATGTGCAGCTCAGATGGGGTGACTATGACTCCCATGAAGATGAGAGACATCACACCGATGTTACACTCAAACCGACTACCGCCGGAAAAACCAATGTGGAGGAAAGACGCCGGAACACCCAATGCGATGAGAAGCCGAATGAACTCGGTTGAGCGACTCGAGATCGGTACAACCAAAGTCCGCAATACAGATCGGTCAAATCCACCCTCTCACCATCATCAAGAAAGGTCATTCGATCACCGGATCGTGAATTTTCATCGGTAAGTAAAGAAGTTCATCGGAAAAGATCAAAGCCACGCTTATAGCCGTAACTTCCACCGAGCAGCTAGAACAGTGGAAAGTAAGAAAAGAAGAGAGGAAAGTCGATGAAGAAAATGTCTCCGTCGATGTGGGTATATATAGGGGAAATGGGCATTTAATGTCGAGCGGAAAAGGCGGTTTTACACTTCGAGAATCGAGATGTAATTAATGCTTGGACCGAATCCAGACTGATTAAGGGATAATAGAGATCGGGAGATAGGAGATCAGCATGAGAGATCGGAATAGGAGCTAGGGGAGGGATCGGAAGACAAAAAGAATAAGACAAATCCCAATAACCGTCGTCAGAATCAGAGCCGAGGTAGTTAAAGCGTGGCAGACGAGATCTCCACCGCACGCCTAAGAATCGCCCGCAATGCTGACAGGTGCCAGGGTATGTCATGACAGTCCTGTACATCCCAATCTCCACCGTTGATCCCACTTGTAAGGACAAACCCGGAACCCTTAGATCAAGAGAGAAGACGACAATACCAGCGTCTTTCACTCTTAGCCCTCGGATCGTTCCGGACAAGGAAATTTGAGACCGTCAGATGGAAAGAAGAAAAGGACAAATATTATGAAGAGTAATCTCAACCATTCATTTTGATTCTCTTTAATTCCTGAACCTCCGATCATGTCCTTCGAGATCTCGACCCTCCATCTCCCTCAAATAAATCCTGACCCTTCACGAAGTGCACCCGATTCCTATAAATACCGGCATAAAAACTGTTCAAAGGACGGACAAAAAATAGACGAGAGGCTGTTATTATAGCAAGAGGAACTCTGAAAGTTCATTTAGTTTGTTACTCTGCTATTTAGAAGTGTTGATTAAAAAGACTTTGGAAACTAGTTTTCTGAAGTGTTTTCTTGAAGAGATTTTGAATACTGGAACTCTATATTTCCAGTTTGTTCATTATCTGGTCATACTCTCACTTTCTGTCTTTTATCATCTCTGTTTTCACTGCCCAAGATCAACTTCATATCACTCATTTCTTTAGCTAAGTACCCTCCAGTTCACGAAGAACACCACCCTCAAAGCTAATCACCCACTGTCTCATCCTCGCTTGCCACCCCGTAACTATTTTAGTAGACCCGCTCCTCACGGTAAGAGTTCATATCATTGCTTACGTTTATTTTCTGCACTTCCTTTGTTCTTCATACATCTGCAACTTTCTTCAAGATTATTTTGTACAAGAGAACCCAAGAAAAATGTTGTTGTAAGAGTTCATGCTACTGTTTTATTAAGTGTCTACGTTTATTCCCTGCATTTTCCTTGTTCTTCTCACATCTGCGATTTTCTTCAAGATCATTTCTGCACAAGCAATCCCAAAGAAAGTCAATCTCAAATCATCCTTTTAGTGATCAGTTCATTTTATTGATCTCCGTTATTTCTGAAAATAAGTTTTTTCTAACTCCTAGTAGTATGTAAATGGTTGGGTAAACGCAGGTAGCTGCAACTTAGGGGTTTCTTTTAAAAGAGAGAACATGAATAACACGTCAGGAAGATAGCCAAACTGTTAGGCTGACGTAAACAACAATTCGGCAAGATGTCATAAAGCGAAATAGAACCAAAGTAAACATAACAGCATAGATCGGATGTTAATAGATATTGGTAAAATGAATACATGGAAGGTCGGTAAATCAAGTCTAGTTTTCCCCATCTAGCCAAAAGGTATCGAGAAATCTTATCCCCAACCTCTTTAAATTTAAGGATCCTTATCCTTAGGTTCTTAGGACACCAAAATTAGGGAGATCGGAAAAATCCCTTTCAGGCTCCTTTCTAATTTAAAAGAGATCGGAGGAGAGTTCTTATCCGGTCTCAACCCAAAATTCTAATTTAAAAGAGATCGGAGGAGAGTTCTTATCCGGTCTCAACTCAAAATATAAATAACTATTAGATAGAGATCGGAGGAGAGTTCTTATCCGGTCTCAATCCAAAATTTTAATAACTATTAAATAGGGACCGGAGGAGAGTTCTTATCCGGTCACAACTCAAAATATAAATAACTATTAGATAGAGATCAGAGGAGAGTTCTTATCCGGTCACAACTCAAAATATAAATAACTATTAGATAGAGATCGGAGGAGAGTTCTTATCCGGTCTCAACCCCAAATTTTAATAAACGTCTAAAAGAGATCGGAGGAGAGTTCTTATCCGGTCTCCCCTCAAAATTTTAATAAATAACTTAAAAGAGATTGGAGGAGAGTTCTTATCCGATTCTCACACCCATTCACTAAGGTTGTCTCATTTACTTATGTATCTGGGTGATCCAAATTTAGTGAAAAATCAAATATTCCTTCTACCAAAAGGATTAACATTGCCGCCTAAGCCCTCCTAACTAATTTATAAAGGACGCAGAATTAAATCTACTTACCCTTATTAAGGGACGAGGTGGGGTGCCTAACACCTTCCCCACCCGTTTACGGACCCTAACTTAGAATCTCTGCTTTGAAGTGGTTTCATTTTTAATTTAACTTCTCAAATGGTTTTCTTTAGTTTCCTCAAAACTAAGGTGGCGACTCTCACTTTTTCCCACTTCGTGAGTGATCGTCCAGCGACCGCAAAATCTATCATGACAGCTTGGCGACTACTGGGAGATTTGACCTGCCTAGTGGTCCAAAAGTAGATTTAATCTTGTCCGATCAAATTATAGTTAGATGGGTTCACTTTACGATGTCTTATACATTAATTATTTTTGCTGCTTTCTATTTTGTTTGTTTTGCTTGTTATATCTCTTACAAAGGTTTCTTCATTTCAAAAGGGAAAAAAGGAAAAAATGGAAAAATAAAATCCCCCTAAATTGGGAAGAGGTAAAGGTGTCCCTTCACACACCGAACACTCACACAATGTCCTCACACACTATGGTCCTAACCCGGGCTTTCTTACCCTTTTAGGAAAGTAGGAGGGAGTCATGTAGCGGTACTGTGGGTTTTACCCCGTTAGTATCCGTGAAGGCTTCTGCTCAAATTGAAACTCGCTCTATCCACTGTGATACTCGTGAGTTTTCCCGGTAACATCAGGGGGGTATTATGGGGCTCTCACTGCATGAGGGGCAATTTGGGAACCTGTGGCTTTTAGAAAATTAGTTCCTGAGCTAAACTATCACAATAGTTGAAGGCCGTAGTAAACTACCTCATAAGATAGAACTATCCAGGTAGGTAGCGCTCACCCGGTGTTAGGAGTCTCCCTACTATAGGACAAAAGGGGCATACTTTCTCTTACCCTATTCTGCTTTAATTTCCTTTTGTTCATTTCTTTTGAGGGTAATCTTGAATCCTACTAGAACACCTACACATTTTCCTACTTTGATAAATGTGTACGTGTCACTCTGTCAACGGTATGATTCAAAATTACCCTAATTTGTCTTACTAACGAATTTTCTCACGGGCATCACCAAACCAAGAGTCTGTAAAAGGATAGGCATCATTTTTATCATGGCATCCTCGAGTCAGTCGGCAGAAAAGGTTCAGAATGCTAAACTTTGGTCCAAATCAGCTCATTGTCCGGTATCCTCGCAAAATGATGCTTCCGAGGCACCTGCTGGCTCGCTACCTTCGCTAGATCTGAATAAAATAGAGGTCAGAATGAACAGCCTAGAGGGTCTGTCTAACGGATGGAGGTCACTTCCCGATTAGGCCAAGGTACGTTTTGAAGAGAAGTACGGGAAGATTGCAACCTTAATGCAAGTCAAGGTCCAAATCCCGGCATTAAAAGCCATGTTGTCGGTCTGGAATCCTAAATATGGGGTATTCTCTTTCAATGACATTGACACGGTCCCCACTATGGAAGAATATCAGGCATTGCTGGGGATCCCATACTCATTGCAGAGCCGGATCTACTTACACCTCGAGCATAGGCAAACCTGGAAACGGTTGGCACATATGTTGGGTTCTCCCCGTAAGAAGTAAAGTCCAAAGAAACCGCCAAGGAAAACACATGGTTGGTATTGGACATATCTCCGTAAATGTTTAGATCAATGCCTCCAAGAGAAACAAAGGGGACCGGGCTTCAGAGCTCTCGCTTGGGAATCTACGGTCCGATTCTGCTCTCGACCATTGGGAATCATAACTTGCAACGCGTGGAAGTGTTCGACGGTGGAAAGGCAGCAGATTAATCCAATACTTGCAATCCTTGCGAGACTTTATTAACCCTTACCTATCGCATAACAGGCGCAGGATCCCTTAAGTGTTGTTCTCAATCATATACATCCGACTATCAGTCACATGTGTCCCGTGGAGACAAAAGGATTGACTTGGTACCTTGACCAGCCTCCCATTGAGAAGATGATCCGGTTAGTGATCAGCCCGAAGAATGAAAAACAATGGTGGGAACGGATTTTGAGTTTCAATAGCCATGATTATCGTTGGAGGAAGTCGTGGACGCCAAGCCAACCCGCTTTGATCGGCACAGGGGTATTCATCGGTGTCCTCGATCGGAGTAACCGGATACACAAGTTACACTCCGCATTGGTAATGAGGCGCTCGCTCAACACACCGTGATCAACATTGAAGAATACCACCAAGGTTGCTTCTACCACGAGCTCAAAGGAGAAGAAGGGTTAAAAAAGGCTCGCAAGTCTTGGGAAAACGTCACTCTGATGGAGAGATCGCCTAAGGGCCCAAGCATCTCGGGCGATTATCTTAAATGGAGAGCTAACAGGGACCGAGAACATTCAACTGTGAAATTCGAAGACAGCAACCCGCTCCGAGATGTCCTATTAGAAGAAACGAATGGCCATCTGGATGACTCACTACAAGAGGCTAATACTGAGAACTCACAACTGCAGGAACAAATAAAACAGCTGAAGGACCAACAGCAGAAACTTAAAAGAAGAGTAAGAAGACTTAAGGAAGAGGTAAGGGCCGAAAGGATGGGGTTCGAGGAGCAAGAGGTGCAGTGGGAAAAGGAAAAAGACTCTCTTCAAGCTGAGACCAAAGAAATGAAAGTGCAGAATAGTAAGCTTCAGGAAAAGATGAAATACCAAGAGATACTCATCGAAGAGTATAAGCAAGAAAACAAAAAGAAGAAGCTTGAATTGAAAGAACAAGCACTACTCATCAACGATATCTTGAAAGAGTGTGCTAAAGAAAGGAAAGAAAAAGAAAAGTGTCGCTTCTCTATCAAGGACTGAAAGAGAATGTTGACCAGCTGGAGAGAACAATAGCACGGGGAAAACAAGAATTATTACCGGAATCCGAGTACGCTCTGAAAGCATTCGACCCCGCCAAGCAAGAAGAAAGGTTATATGAGTATCTCAGAAAATGTCATCTTATTATAAAGAACCTTCCAGAGCCTAGGCCAATGTAAAAGATACGATGTACAAATTACTCAGTTAATGAAGTGATTTTTGGACCATTGTTTAGCAAAATTTGTGAATGAATAGTATGACTCCCGTAGGAACTTCCTCGCTAGGGTTATGTGAAAAATTGAAATGCGCTATATGGACAGGTATCATAAATGCGCATTCAATCCCGTCATTCACGGTCAGACTATCGAACGATGACATGAAAAATCTGAGGCGATTATCCTTTTACGATTTCAACCTGCTCTCAAATGCCATCAGATCCTTCGTCTGCATCAGACTTTTAGTTTCTTTGCAAAATTCGAAGTTTATTTAAAATTTTCTTTTTTTTTTTTTTTTTTTACTCCTCACAGGAAATCAATATTGCTTCTAACAACGCAAGTCTGACCAAGCACACGGTCCAACCCCAGCGAGTGTACTTAACAAGATCTCGAACAAGAAAACTAATGGAAGACCAGGAACAAATATAGAACCTACAGGGGCAAGTGTCCGAACTAAAAGACTGTGTTTCGTAACTTATGAAGATGATGAGGAGATGTCCCAAAATAGGCCCACTTCCGACCCTAACCTACCATTACCTCCCCACCTCCTACAACGGTTGATTCTCACTACGCTCAACCTCCTTCACTTTCCAACCATCAATCCGGACCCGACCACACCGCTAATCCGTGACCATAAATAATGACTTACCTTTTTCCTATTACCCGCTTATCTCAAATGCCGAGCCTCACCCTTCAATCCCGATCCTCCAGCTTACTTCCACCCTCGCCTCCCGCTGAGGAGCGCATCATACGGTGGAAGGAGAACATAGGGCGAGAGAAAATGAGAAACTATCGGCTCTAGAAGAAAGACTGAAAGCAATAGAAGGGCTGAACATGTATGGTTCAGTCGATGTGTTATCACTGAGATTGGTGCCAGATGTGGTGGTACCACCCAAATTCAAGGTTCCGGATTTCGACAAGTACACCGGAAACTCAGATCCTCAGATCCACTTGGCAACCTACATTGCCAAAATGTCCGCTTTAACAGAAGACGATAGACTTCTCATTCACTTCTTTCACGAGCCTCCGGAGCAGCCTCCGAGATGGTGCATACAATTGACAGAGCAAGCTGCACTCCTGGAAGGATTTAGCCGATACCTTTCTAAAGCAGTACAAATTCAATTGTGATGCAGCACCCACAAGGAGGGACCTCCAGAACCTGGTACAGAAAGACCGGGAAGGTTTCAAGCAGTATGCCCAACGATGGAGGGAGAAGGCTGCAGAAGTATATCCTCCGGTGACCGACAATGAACTCTGCTCCCTATTCATCGAAACATTGAAGGCTCCCTACTTCAACCTGATGATTGGAAATACCTCCAACAGCTTCTCAGATATCATCCAAGCTGGTGAGAGAATTGAAGCTAATCTGAGAATAGGAAGACTACAGGAGTTGGCTGAGAACCCTGTGAAGAAGACTGCCAATTTTGGCAAGAAAAAGGAGAGTGATGTGCATTCCATCACTCGACAGAATAATTACCCCCAATTTTCCCAAAATAACTACCGGCCATATCCTCCCTCTCATGGCCAGACCATCGCAAACATTCCACCTTCTTTCCCTAATTATCCACAACCACGCCCACAATACGCCCCACCTACAAATTTCCAACCAAGACCACCTCCTCCTCCAGCTCAACCAAGACCACCGCAAAACAACCCGAGACCTCCAAGAAACCCTGATCCACCTCTTCCCCTTCCTCTCAGTGAAATATACCGATACCTTGTCGGTATAAACCAAATCGTACCAGTCCCCTTAGACCCAATCCAGCCGCCATATCCCAGGTGGTATGATGCCACTGCCCGGTGTGAGTATCACGGAGGGGCACAAGGGCATTCAATCGATAATCATGGGCACTCAGAGGGAGAGTGCACGCTTTAATCCGAAACGGGTGGTTGAAGATCGAGGGAAATGGTTCCCTCCCCAATGTTACCTCAAACCCACTGCCTAACCACAATGCGGGCAGTGGTGTAAATATGATAGAGTCTAAGGGAGAGGGATCAACACCAGAAGTGGATGAGCTGGTTCCATACTTCGAGGAGATTTTTACTGTGGCAACGAGGGAAGGCTACCTTTGCCTCGTAGCGGGATTCGAAGAGAGTACGAGGTGTCCTTACCATGGAGGGGCAGCTAACCATGAGCTGCGAGATTGTGAGGGGTTCAGGCAAGAAGTCCGTAACTTATTGTCACTCAAGGTTCTGAGATGCCAGACAAGGCTGAAGACGGAAAAAGGAGTGAACACCACCGATACACCGTAACGCTTCTACCTCCAAACCTAATCACCTTCTCACCCCTAGCCTCACCGCCAGAATAGCTTATCCAAACTCCACCTCGCCTCCCCATCACCAATACTCACGCTGTCCCTTGGAACTATAACTTCCAAGTTTTCACTGTGGAGCGTCAAGCAAGACATCCGCTCCTAGTCTTGCCTCACCTCCGCACCACCAAAACCATGTTTCGCTCCTCACGAGCACTTCGTAATGACTTATGCTGGACTCGCTAGCAACATTACTCCCAAACCAGTTCTCGCCCGTTATTGCAACAAAATCCTCTCCACTGAAAGAAGTCGAGTTTATAACTCAAGTGGGAGGTGTTACGGAACGAAGAAAGAGAGAAGAGAAAAGGGAAAGTAAAATGGGAGAGTCATCCGTAAACACTAAGAGGAGGTTGAGAAAGCAGGGGAAGCAGAGCCCATTGAGCACAAGGAAGATGAAGAACTGCTGCTCCAAATAATGAAACAGAGCGAGTATGATGTGGTGGAGCAGTTAAGAAAAACACCCGCCAATTTCATCAAGTATCACCGATCCCGAGCTCTAAGTGCACCGACAAGCCTTACAAAGAATCCTGGATCAAGCCTTTGTGAACCCCGACATTACTCTGGGGCAATTTGAGAAGATAGTAGAACAAATCCAGGCATCCAGCTTTGTAGCCTTTTCTGAAGAGGAGGTAGACCCTGCAGGCTTAGGGCACAATAAAGCTCTGCATGTAACTGTGAAATGCAAGGGTTGTATAGTGGCCAAAGTTCTCATCGATAACGGATCGGCCCTTAATGTACTGCCTAGCGCAACCTTAGCCAGGCTGCCGGTCGACCAATCATATATACGTCAGAGTGCTATGGTGGTAAGAGCCTTTGATGGTACCAGGAGAGAGGTGCTGGGAGACATTGATTTGCCGATCCAAGTTGGTGCATGTACTTTCAATGTCACGTTCCAGGTCATGAACATTGAGCCGGCTTACACTATGCTGTTGGGAAGACCGTGGATCCATTCTGCGAATGCTGTTCCTTCGACTTTGCACCAGAAGATCAAATACATTAAGGACAGCAAAATCATCACTGTGAGGGGCGAAGAAGCCATACTGGTCACCAAGCCGCAATCACTTCCCTATGTGGAAGCGGCCGAGGAATCGTTGGAGAGTTCTTTCCAGGCCCTTGAGCTGCAAGATACCGGGAAGGAGGGGGCTATGGCTATGGTAGCCAAAGTGCTGTCAAAGAACGGGTATGAAGAGGGTAAAGGCCTAGGCGCCACATTACAAGGGATCGTGGAACCCATACCGCTATTCGTAAGGTGGGCCGAGTGGTTTGGGATATGAGGAGGATGCCTCGTGGATGGGCGAAAATCGATGAGGAAAATACTTCGGGATCAGAGGTTTGACCAGAAGATGGGAAAGATGAAAGTAGTCCCGAGAATCACGGAGATCTTCACCAAACCGTTCATTCAACATCCGGCAAATACAGAAGAATCACCCGATGATCCATCCATCGATGTCATCCAACTTGACTCCTTGTATGAGGCCCTAGTCTCGCCAGTGGTTGAGGGGCAGGAGCTTGACAACTGGACAACGGAGGATATCCCTGTACTCAATCTCGAGTAAAGTACCTCTGGTTATCTACACTTGATCACTTTGTCCATGGTGACAAGTGTAATACTGTAAATGGACCTTTTCTTATGGCATTAATATTAATGAATTGATAGCACATTTTAAATCCAATACTCTCTTTCTTTCTTTTTAAATTCCATCCTTATAACATGTTCTATTCTTTATTCATTCAGGACCATTCATCAATTAACACCTAATAATCCAATAGATTCAGAAAATCCTCTGGTTAATTTTGAAATCCCCATAACTGCCATTACTTCAAGTGATTCTGAGGAAGACCTTACAGAAGAAGACGATGAAAAAGATGAACCCTCCCTCATGCCTTGTGAAAACGAAACGCGCACAATAAACTTAGGCACGGAGGAAGTAAAAAGGGAGCTTAAGGTAGTGGAGAGTGAGGAATTGGGAGATATGATCGGTCTGCTTAAAGAATTCCTCGACGTGTTTTCCTGGAGCTATGATGATATGGTGGGTTTGGACCCTTAGATAGTAAAGCACAAAATTCCCTTAATCCCAGGAACAATTCCGGTGAAGCAGAAACTAAGGAGAATGAATCCCGACACACTGCTTAAGGTTCAGGATGAAGTCAAGAAACAGTATGACGCCGGATTCTTGGAAGTGGTCAAATATCCCCAATGGGTGGCTAACGTCGTTCCGGTAATGAAGAAAGACGGGAGAGTCAGAGTGTGCGTTAACTATAGGGACCTTAATAAAGCTAGCTTGAAAGACGATTTCCCTCTCCCCCACATTGATGTGCTAGTTGACAATGCTGCGGGATTGGGTAGGTGTTCGTGCATTGATGGGGCTTCGTGGTACAATCGATCCCAATGGACGAAGAAGACAAGGATAAACCGCTTTCATCACTCAATGGGGAGTGTTCTCGCTATCGGTCATGCCCTTCGGTTGAAAATGCAGGCTACTTACCAGCGCGCAATGGTCTCTTTAGTCCTTGACATGATGCATAAAGAAGTGGAGGTGTTCGTGGATGATATGATCATTAAATCCAGGAGAAGAGAGCCACGCTCAGTGATGAGAGGAGGGTATTCGAAAGGCTCAGAAGTACCACTTGAAGTCGAACCCCGCTAAATGCATATTCGGGCTAAATCGGGAAAGTTGTTGGGATTCGTAGTGTTAGAAAGGGATAGAAGTAGATCCGCATAAGGTTCGAGCTATTCAAGAAATGCCATCCCCAAAAATGTAAAGGAGGTCCGCAGCTCGGGAAAGTGAACTACATTTCGAGGTTTATTTTTAATCTTATCGCCAAAGCCGAGCCTATTTTCAGACATCTGGAAAAACAACTCTACTCATGGGATTCAGTTTGTCAAGAGGCTTTTGAGAAAATCAAGCAAGATTCACAAATCCACCAATATTGGTTCCACTGTGGCAGTGTGCCTTTGATATCAGATATGGCACCCAAACAGAATTCGATGGGATGTGTTTTGGGACAACATGATAATACCGGCCGAAAAGAGAGGGCCATTTATTACCTGAGCAAGAAGTTCAATGATTGTGAGTCAAGGTATTCTTCCTTAGAAAAGACTTGTCACAAGTAGCTCGACAAAGAAATTGCCTCAAGCACTACATGTTGAATCACAAGACATGGCTCATCTCCAGGATGGATCCTATTAGATATGTATTCGAGAGCCCATTCGTGCCAGGAAGGATAGCCAAGTGGCAGGTTATACTCTCCCAGTACGACATAGTCTACATGACCCGGAAAGCGGTGAAAGGTAGCGTGATCGCTGACCTCCTAGCGGAAAATCCTATCCAAGATTATGAAGCTCTGGATTTTGAGTTCCCTGACGAGCATATTAACGAAGTAGACTGCGAAGAAGAGGGGCCCGCCGATGTATGGGAAATGTATTTCGACGGAGCAGTCAATTTATCCGGAAACGGAATCGGAGCTGTACTGATATCCCCTGATGGGAAGCACTTCCCGATAGCTGTCAAGTTGAGGTTTGACTGTACCAACAATGTCGCAGAGTATGAAGCTTGTGTGATGGGTCTACAAGCTGCTATCAAAATGAAAATCAGAAAGTTGGAGGTGTACGGAGACTCGGCTCTGATAATTTATCAAGTCAAGGGAGAATGGCAAACTAAGGATCCCAAGTTGATTCCATATCAGAAGTACTTACTGGAGCTGATCAAGGAATTCGAAGAAATCTCTTTCACTCATCTGAGCAGGGACAAGAATCAATTTGCCGATGCTTTAGCTACTCTAGCCGTTATGGCTCAAATGGAAGAAGGGCAGACAACTCAAGCATTGAGGGTTAAAGCAAGGGATGAACCAGCCTACTGCTTCACGATTGAAGAAGAACCCGATGGAAAGCCTTGGTATCATGACATCCCGGCTCATCAGAGAACTGCAGAATTCCTCGTGGGCAACCAAAAATGAAAAGAAGATAATTCGGAGATTAGCATTGGGATACTTCCCCAGTGGAGAAACCCTATACAAGAGGAGCTCCAACGACGAATTACTGAGATGTGTAGATGCAAAGGAAGCGAAGAGAATCCTTTTTGAGACACATGAGGGAAATTGTGCGACCCATGCCAATGGACACATGATGGCTAAGCAGATCATGCGACGTGGGTATTTTTGGACCACAATGGAGAGGGATAGCATCGAGTATTTCCGGAAGTGCCATAAGTGTCAGATCTATGCCGATCCGATAAACGTCCCACCTCATAAACTGTTCAACCTCGTCTCACCTTGGCCTTTTGCAATGTGGGGCATCGATGTGATTGGTCCCATCAATCCTAAGGCATCCAATGGGCACAGATTCATCCTGGTGGCCATCGACTATTTCTCCAAGTGGGTCGAAGCAACGTCGTATGCCCACATCACACAGAACACATTTCTCAAATTCTTCAGAAGCAATATCATCTGCCGGCATGGTCTCCCGAATGAAATTGTTACTGATAACGCCAAGAACTTGAATGGTCCAAAGATTCAGGAATTATGCGATCGGTACAAAATCCGGCATCTCAATTCCTCCCCGTACCGTCCCCAGATGAATGGAGCAGTGGAAGCCGCAAATAAAAATTTAAAGAGGATAATCCGGAAAATGACGGTCACATATAGGGATTGGCATGATATGCTCCCTTACGCTCTTCACGCATACCGGACTTCCGTGAGGACTTCAACCGGGGCAACTCCATACTCGCTGGTCTATGGTATGGAGGCGATGTGCCATTGAAGTTGAAATCCTTCCTAAGAATCTCAAGGAGTCAGAATCGATGAGTCGAATGGATTCACCAAGGTTGGATCGCTTAAACTTGCTTGATGAGAAAAGGTTAGCAGAAGCATGTCATGGGCAATAATATCAGATGAGAATGGCAAGGGCATATGATAAAGGTGTTCGCCAACGAGAAATCCAACCCGGGGACCTAGAGTTGAAGAAAGTGATGTCGATCCAATACGATCCCGGGGGCAAATGGTCACCAACATACGAGGGACCCTATGTGGTTAAAAGGGCATTTTCCGGAGGAGCCTTGATCTTGACCCAAATGGACGGCAAAGAGTTTCAGAGACCTGTGAATGCCGACACTGTCAAGAGGTATTATGCATAAACGAGTGAAGGATGAAAACCCGAAAGGGCGACCAAGAAAAATAAAAAAAAAAAAAATTGGGGTGAAAACCCGAATGGGCAACCAAAGAACAAAAACGGAAAAATGCGGAAGGGGGAATGAAACAAAGGATGGAGACCGCATTTATGACAGAGGCTTCAGAGAACTCAAATAATGGCGCTTAAAAGACTTCAAAACCAACTATAAGGATTATGTGAAATCTATCCTTGTACCTTCCCTTTCAGCCATAATAAAGTCATACTTTATTCCTTCTGCTTTTGTTTTCCTATTTACTCACCTTTTAATACTATCCTTGTTTAATGTGCTATTAATTAGTTAAATTTTTGCCATAAGATTTGAATTCAAAAATTGATAACCTCACGTACTTTATTATGAGATTTGCAGGGAATCGTCCGTTAAAAAAAAAAAAAAAAAAAAAAAAACTAGAGGTGAAAACCCGAAAGGGCGCTTCTGGTTAAATGGGCGGAAAGAGAGTGAAAACCCGCGAGGGCGCTTTCCATAGAATAAGAAGAAAATCGGGAACAGAAGAGGGGCATTTGAAGAAATGGGGTTATAGGTCAAGTCTTGCAACTTCTTTTCCGTTAATCGTCGGCCTTCGGTATCTTGTTAAGTACACTTCGTCAGGGAAAGAACTTCATGTGTCAGGGTTAGACTTGCCTTGTAAGTTGATTTTAATTTCCTGCAATTTTAATTTCCAGCAATTTTAATGTTCTGTTATCAACCTCTGGTTCCTTGATCTAAGTTGATTTTAATTTCTTGCAATTCACATTTCCACCATCAACCTCTGGTTCCTTGATCTAAGTTGATTTTAATTTCATGCAATTTACATTTCTGCTATCAACCTCTGGTTCCTTGATCTAAGTTGATTTTAATTTCATGCAATTTACATTTCTGCTATCAACCTCTGGTTCCTTGATCTAAGTTGATTTTAAATTTCATGCAATTTACATTTCTGTTATCAACCTCTGGTCCCTTGATCTAAGTTGATTTTAATTTCCTGCAATTTACATTTCCTGCTATCAACCTCTGGTTCCTTGATCTAAGTTGATTTTAATTTCATGCAATTTAAATTTCTGTTATCAACCTCTGGTTCCTTGATCTAAGTTGATTTTAATTTTCTGTTATCAACCTCTGGTTCCTTGATCTAAGTTGATTTTAATTTCCTGCAATTTACATTTCCTGCTATCAACCTCTGGTTCCTTGATCTAAGTTGATTTTAATTTCATGCAATTTGCATTTCTGCTATCAACCTCTGGTTCCTTGATCTAAGTTGATTTTGAATTTCATGCAATTTACATTTCTGTTATCAACCTCTGGTTCCTTGATCTAAGTTGATTTTAATTTCCTGCAATTTACATTTCCTGCTATCAACCTCTGGTTCCTTGATCTAAGTTGATGTTAATTTCATGCAATTTAAATTTCTGTTATCAACCTCTGGTTCCTTGATCTAAGTTGATTTTAATTTCCTGTTATCAACCTCTGGTTCCTTGATCTAAGTTGATTTTAATTTCATGCAATCTACATTATCTGGTTTTAAATTTCATGCAATTTACATTTCTGTTATCAACCTCTGGTTCCTCGATCTAAGTTGATTTTAATTTCCTGCAATTTACGTTTTCTGTCATCAACCTCTGGATCCTTGATCTAAGTTGACTTTAATTTTTATTCCCCGATTCTTTGATCCAAGTTAATTTGGGTCTAACTTCTGTTGCCTATTTCTAGGTCATTAACTTAGGTGTGCTTTAGTTCCTTAACTTCAAACACCTAATCGTCCAAAATATGAGTCGGAATCTTTACATAATTCCTATACGGAAAATTTTCCTTTAATAGAAATTATGTAAAGAGGGGCAGCTGTCGACACCATATTTTGGCCGACCCCTAGAATCAATAAAAATTCTTCTTTGAACATCTAACCACGTTTCCGATCCCTCTTTGATAGGCGGTCACATTTCCGATCTCTCCTCACAAAGGATTGAATCAATGCTAAGTCCTCATATTCATTAAAGCCTTGCCGATCTCTCAAATCATTTACCGACCTCTCAAACCCGTTGTCGAATTTCCGGACCTGTCAAGTATATTCCTGATCTCTGTTGATAAATAAAATGAATCGCACTAGATCTTTTCCTACCGCTTTATTGCCGACCTCCTTTCCGAAGGTTTAAGAGCTAAAGTTTTAGTTCGATTTAATGAGGATTCCGATCTTAAGTGTTCGAGTTAAATTTTCAATCAAGTTCCGTTCAGCATTTCTTCCCTACCGATCTCATGCTTAAAGTGCTTTCCGATCTCTCATACTTAGATTAATAATCACATTTAGTTTTTGTTTTGCTGTGCTCATACAATCAAATACTCAGACAAACAATGGTTTAAAATTTTCCGATCACAATCATTCATTGAACAAAGAGGCATTTCATTTCATGTCATAATCAGTACAGTTATTCGGCTGGGGGATCACCCCCAGCCTGATCTACATTTGGATCACTCTCCCTCTATCCCTCACCTTCGGCTTCCTCCTCACTATATTCGCCGTCGCACTCGGGAGCCATGTCATCCATCCAGGAGAAGTCCTCTTCAGGGTAGCGCTGTTGGAGTTCGGCCAAGAGATCCTTATTAGCATTCACATAGGCTCGGCTATTCCCGACACCATCTCTTCATCTTTTCCTTAAGCTCTTTTCCTTTCTCGGAAGCTCCTTATCCTTCGTTAAGCTCCTCTATAAGTTGAGCGACTGAGCGCTTCGTTGGACCAAGTGCCCGGACTTCTCCGAGAGCCCGTTCTCTTCACCAGTCACGAGACTTTTCGGCCACCGGTCTTCATGGTACTTCGCCTGTCCCTCGACTTGAGATATATAATCCCGAGCGGATGAGAGTTGGGATCGAGGGAAGCCAATTCGATTTTTCTTCCCGACCTCCTTACCCAGACGTTGAATCTTTTCTCAACCATGGTCCGGTTCACTGACACTCCACATTCAAGCTCATGGTTCGAGTCAAGATATCATCGAGACCATTCCGGATAGCTGTCCGATCCTCTTGAAAGAAGATGGTAGATCCTGTGACTTTGGCAAAATCGAGTTCTCCCTAACAGTCCGTTATTCTTCAAGCATCGATCAAGATTCGAGCGCCACGAGAAGAGGTCCTCCCGTAAGATTGAGAAGGCTCCTTTCCGTGCTTGGAATAATCGAGAGAGGCGGGGCCGCTCTTCCGATCTAGGAGGAGATCCGACGCTTCAGTGGTCGGCGGACCGAAGGTTGAGGTGGGTCTCTTTGTATCTCCCTGTGTTCGTGGATCGGTGTTTGAAGACGTTCCAACGCTTCATCTCCTTTATCTTCCGAGATCTCTTTCCTTCTTCCGCTTCCTAGAACCCTCACCACCCGCCATACCGCACGTAAAAGAGGTTAGTGAGATCGCTAAGGTCCCGAGAACCGAGATATAGAAAATACCAATGCCGAGGTCGAGAGCTAAGTTCGCGATCTCGGCCGGTGATCGCTGCATGGTCCAATGGTGCAGCTCGCAGCCACCGCATTTGGACAGAATATTTTAGAGTGGCGGCCCGACTTTTCAGCTCCATCACTATTAAGCTTTCCTCTTGACTCGTGGTAATGTGCTTGAAGCGAGGGCCCCGGTACCACCAAATACGAGGAAAGTCCTCAAAGCATTTCGGATCTTTACTCCTCGTAATGAAGAACCGTTCTTCCAATTCTTAAGGGATGAGGGCAGATCGGAAAAGAGTCCGCAATGAGGCTTCACTGAAAGAACCAGTGTTCGTCATCCTTTCGGCGAGTTAGTCTGGCAGCTGGCGAACACCTTAGCCGTAGGTCCGATTCCCTTAGCTCGGCATAGACCTCTAAAGCTACCAAGATCCACCACGAGTTGGGGTGAATTTGAACAATGGATGCTCGGTGAAGTTTTAGGACCTCCTTATAGAAATCGGCTAGAGGGAACCTCGACCGCCTTTAATCGTCCTCGTACACCATGACCATGTCATTCTCTTCAAAAGAGTGATCGACACGAAGATCGCCATGGCACTTGATCAGCTCATATGAATCAGGACAAATATTGTATTCTTGAACAAACGATTGCAGATCGGATTCTCGAAGAACCGACGGAAGCTCGTCTATAGGAAGGGTCTCTCTCCTTGAAGAAGGTGCGAGCCTCGATGGTATGACCCGCCCCCGAGTTGGAGCGGAGGCCCTGGGAGGTTCTTGTTGAACGCTTGGCCCGACTGCCTCTTCTTCAGACGATGACCACGAGAACTGAATCGAAGGAGGGCTCGCCACTCTCTGATCTTTGGCACCGTTCATTTTCAAAAGAAACAAAGAATTTAAATTAAAAAGAGGATCAAAGCCCTTACCGGAGTCTGATCGGCGTCGGAAGAACTTGAGAAAACGAGAGAACTTCGAAGTTGTGAGCAGGGGATTGAAAATGGAATGAGAGAACAACTGGCTAACCCTCCCACCCCTATTTATACTAGTCCGAGCATTTAATGCTCGCGAGGTTCTAGGCGCAGATCGATTGGTGGGACTCGACACTGCTCGACACTTCTCTCAAATATCCGAATGTTCAGAGATCGGTTAATTAGGAAATCGGCATAATAAGTTAAATATTTTGAATAAAGGATCAGTTAAGTGTCATTCAGGTAAAGAACCAGATCGGATAACCACATTAGAGATCGAAAAAATAATCAATGCAAAAATAATAAGATGATAACCGATAAAATAAAGTCTTTATTTTCAAAAGATCGGATTACATCATTTGGGCGATCTCTAGGGATCGGATTACACTAACATTGGATCACATCATTTCTGTGATCTCTAGAGATCGGATTGCATTGAAAATAAAATACATCATTTGGGCGATCTCTAGGGATCGGACTACAATAAAGGTCTAACTACATCATTTGGGCAATCTCTAGAGATGTGATTACATTTCAGATTACATCATTTGGGCGATCTCTAGAGACCGTGGAACATCATCTCTAAAAGGCCTATGACAAAGCCTAGTCTTATGGCTGAATCAAAAGAAGTGTTTGACCAGGATACCTGCTTTTGGCATCGTATAGATGTGCAGCTCAGATGGGGTGACTATGACTCCCATGAAGAAGAGAGACATAGACACCGATGTTACCACTCGAAACCGACTACCGGAACACCCAATGTGGAGGAAAGACGCTGTCGGAACACCCAATGCGATGAGAAGCCGAATGAACTCAGTTGAGCGACTCGAGATCGGTACAACCAAAGTCCGCAATACAGATCGGTCAAATCCAGTCCTCTCACCATCATCAAGAAGGTCATTCGATCACCGGATCGTGAATTTTCGGTAAGTAAAGAAGTTCATCGGAAAAGATCAAAGCCACGCTTATAGCCGTAACTTCCACCGAGCAACTAGAACAGGAAAGTAAGAAAAGAAGAGAGGAAAGTCGATGAAGAAAATGTCTCCGTCGATGTGGGTATATATAGGGGAAATGGGCATTTAATGTCGAGCGAAAACGGGACACTTCGAGAATCGAGATGTAATTAATGCTTGGACCGAATCCATCATTAAGGGATAATAGAGATCGGTAGATAGGAGATCAGCATGAGAGATCGGAATAGGAGCTAGGGAGGGATCGGAAGACAAAAAGAATAAGACAAATCCGAATAACCGCCGCCGTAATCGAGCCGAGGTAGTTAAAGCGTGGGCACGAGATCTCCACCGCACGCCTAAGAATCGCCCGCAATGCTGACAGGTGCCAGGGTCTGTCATGACAGTCCTATACATCCCAATCTCCACCGTAGATCCCACTTGTAAGGACAAACCCGGAACCCTTAGATCAAGAGAGAAGACGACAATACCAAAGATCTTTCACTCTTAGCCCTGATCGTTCGGACAAGGAAATTTGAGACCGCTGATGGAAAGAAGAAAAGGACAAATATTATGAATATTAATCTCATCAATTCATTTTGTTTATCTTTTATTCCTTTACCTCCGATCATGTCCTTCGAGATCTCGACCCTCCATCTCCTCAAATAAATCCTGACCCTTCATGGGGAGCACCCGATTCCTATAAATACCTGCATGAAAAACTGTTCAAAGGACGGACAAAAATAGACAAGAGGCTGTTATTATAGCAAGAGGAACTCTGAAGGTTCATTTAGTTTGTTACTCTGCTATTTAGAAGTGTTAATTTAAAAGACTTTGGGAACTAGTTTTCTGAAGTGTTTTCTTGAAGAGATTCTGAATACTGGAACTCTATATTTCCGCTTGTTCATTATCCGTCATACTCTCACTTCTGCCTTTTTATCATCTCTGCTTTCACCGCCCAAGATCAACTTCATATCACTCATTTCTTTAGCTAAGTACCCTCCAGTTCACGAAGAACACCACCTCAAAGCTAATCACCCACTGTCTCATCCTCGCTTGCCACCCCAGAACTATTTTAGTAGACCCGCTCCTCACTGTAAGAGTTCATACTCATTGCTTACGTTTATTTTCTGCACTTCCTTTGTTCTTCATACATCTGCAACTTTCTTCAAGATTATTTTGTACAACCCAAGAAAAATGTTGTTGTAAGAGTTCATGCTACTGTTTTATTAAGTGTCTACGTTTATTCCCCGCATTTTCCTTGTTCTTCTCACATCTGCGATTTTCTTCAAGATCATTTCTGCACAAGCAATCCCAAAGAAAGTCAATCTCAAATCATCCTTTTAGTGATCAGTTCATTTTATTGATCTCCGTTATTTCTGAAAATAAGTTTTTTCTAACTCCTAGTAGTATGTAAATGGTTGGGTAAACGCAGGTAGCTGCAACTTAGGGGTTTCTTTTAAAAGAGAGAACATGAATAACACGTCAGGAAGATAGCCAAACTGTTAGGCTGACGTAAAAAGAATTCGCAAGATGTCATAAAGCGAAATAGAACCAAAGTAAACATAACAGCATAGATCGGATGTTAATAGATATTGGTAAAATGAATACATGGAAGGTCGGTAAATCAAGTCTAGTTTTCCCCATCTAGCCAAAAGGTATCGAGAAATCTTATCTCCAACCTCTTTAAATTTAAGGATCCTTATCCTTAGGTTCTTAGGACACCAAAATTAGGGAGATCAGAAAAATCCCTTTCAGGCTCCTTTCTAATTTAAAAGAGATCGGAGGAGAGTTCTTATCCGGTCTCAACCCAAAATTCTAATTTAAAAGAGATCGGAGGAGAGTTCTTATCCGGTCTCAACTCAAAATATAAATAACTATTAGATAGAGATCGGAGGAGAGTTCTTATCCGGTCTCAACCCCAAATTTTAATAAACGTCTAAAAGAGATCGGAGGAGAGTTCTTATCCGGTCTCAATCCAAAATTTTAATAACTATTAAATAGGGACCGGAGGAGAGTTCTTATCCGGTCACAACTCAAAATATAAATAACTATTAGATAGAGATCGGAGGAGAGTTCTTATCCGGTCTCAACCCCAAATTTTAATAAACGTCTAAAAGAGATCGGAGGAGAGCTCTTATCCGGTCTCCCCTCAAAATTTTAATAAATAACTTAAAAGAGATCGGAGGAGGGTTCTTATCCGGTCTCCCCTCAAAATTTTAATAAATAACTTAAAAGAGATTGGAGGAGAGTTCTTATCCGATTCTCACACCCATTCACTAAGGTTGTCTCATTTACTTATGTATCTGGGTGATCCAAATTTAGTGAAAAATCAAATATTCCTTCTACCAAAAGGATTAACATTGCCGCCTAAGCCCTCCTAACTAATTTATAAAGGACTTGAATTAAATATACTTACCCTTATTAAGGGACGAGGTGGGGTGCCTAACACCTTCCCCACCCGTTTACGGACCCCGAACTTAGAATCTCTGTTTTGAAGTGGTTTCATTTTTAATTTAACTTCTCAAATGGTTTTCTTTAGTTTCCCTCAAAACTAAGGTGGCGACTCCTCACTTTTTCCCACTTCGGTGAGTGATCGTCCAGGCGACCGCAAAATCTATTGCGACAAATAGAATAAGTTTCAATTTGAGCATAAGCCTTCACGGATACTAACGGGGTAAAATCCATGGGTACCGCTACATGACTCCCTCCTATTTTCCTAAAAGGGTAAGAAAGCCTGGGTATAGGGCTAAAGTGTGTGAGGACGTCGTGTGAGTGTTCAGTGTGTGAAGGGACACCTTTACCTCTTCCCAATCAGGGGGATTTTATTTTCCCTTTTGAAGAGCGCTGTAGAAAGTAAAACAAGCAAGACAAACAAAATGGTTAGCAGGAATAACAATAATTAACGTATAGAATTTTACGGAGTGAGCCCATCTAACTATGATTTATACACAAAATTAAATCTACTTTTGGACCTCTAGACCGGGGTTTAGTTTATTCGTCCCCAGTGGAGTCGCCAAGCTGTCGCAAGGTGTTTTGCGGTCGCCTGGACGAACACTCACCGAAGTGGGAATAGTGAGGAGTCGCCACTTTAATTTTGAGGGAAATTAAAGAAAACCATTTGTGAAAGCAAGTTAAAATGAAACCACTTCAAAAACAGAGATTCTAGGTTCGGGGTCCGTAAACGGGTGGGGAAGGTGTTAGGCACCCCACCTCGTCCCTCAACGAGGGTAAGCAGATTTAACTTCACGTTTTTCATAGTTAGGAGGGTTTGAATGCAAATGTTAATCCTTTTGACCGAAAGGAATATTTGATTTTGCACTAATCCAGATTACCCAGATACATAAGTAAATGAGACAACCTTAGTGAGTTGCTGTTGCGTATTAATTTTATTTCAGGGGGATCATCTTACGTATTTGTTAAAATTTAATTTGGGAGTCGGATAAGAACTCTCCTCCGATCTCCTATAAATAATTATTAAAAATTTTTGGGTTGAGAATCGGATAAGAACTCTCCTCCGATCTCTTTTAAATATTTGTTAAAGTTTTTAAGTGAGAATCGGATAAGAACTCTCCTCCGATCTCTTTTAAATATTTGTTCAAGTTTTTAAGTGAGAATCATATAAGAACTCTCCTTCGATCTCTTTTAAATATTTGTTAAAATTTTGGTGAGAATCGGATAAGAACTCTTCTCCGATCTCTTTTACTTTATTAAAATTTTAAGTGAGAATCGGATAAGAACCTTTTTCCGATCTCTCGTAAATATTTGTTAAAATTTTAGGTGAGAATCGGATAAGAACTCTCCTCCGATCTCTTGTACTTTATTAAAATTTTAAGTGAGAATCGGATAAGAACCTTCTTCCGATCTCTTTTACTTTAATGGGAGTCGGATAAGGATTTTTCTGACCTCTCATTTTTCAATTACGGCTACACATCACAAGAGCCTAAAACTAAGGGTTTTGGCACTCAAAGACGCCAGGGATCGGAATAAGACTTCTTTTACCTCATCGGTACCTTGTGACTAGACAGGGAATACCAGACTGAATTTTCTGACCTCCTATGTGGTCGCCTTACCCGTACCTTTTGATACTCGATTTGTTTTATTTATTTCAAATTTGGTTTTATTCCGCTTTATGGCATCACACCTATTCGCTTTCTATGTCAGCCTAGTGATTCACTATTTTCCTGACGTATTATTCAAACCTTCTATTTTAAAGAAACGCTTAAGATACAGTTACCTACATTTTATCCAACTACTTATACGCTACTTGGGACGAGGACTCTCATGTTTAGAAGTATTGAAGCTTAACAGAAAGAATGGACCAATTGACAAAGGAAGTAAATTCGGGAATGACCTTCTTTGCACAATATAAACTTGACGAAAACTACAAACACAAAAATAAAGGGAATGCGTAAAATAACACGGAGGTATAAACACTCACCTGTAAGGAGCCGAATCTATTGATCTAAACAATGTACCACAAAACGTAAAACGACTGCGGGCTGATTAGCCTGAGGGCGAAGGCTCGCCTTGGAATGAAGGACACTTAGCTAAAATATTGTCTGGTTGAAATAACCGAGTTGAATGAAGTCGAGCTTGGACAATGAGAGTGGAAATAAGGAACTGAAAATAAAAGCGTCACAGGATAATGAACGAACTGAAAATGGAGAGTTTCAGTGTTCAAGAATCCCTTTGCAAGAAAACACTTCAGAAACTAGTTTCAAAAGTTTTTTCCTTACCAAAGCTTAAAAATAGCAGAGTAACGAACTGAATTAAGTTTTAGAGTTCTACCGATATAGTAACTACCTCCCTTTTTTTGCCTGTTTTCTGAACAGTTTTTCATGCAGGTATTTATAGGAACCGGGTGCTCCCCATGAAGGGTTAGGATCTATTTTGAGGGAGATGGAGGGTCAGGATTTCAAAGGACATGATCTGAGGCTCATGAATTAAAGAGGATCAGAACGAACGGCCGAGATCCCCTTCAGAATATTTGTCCTTTTCCTCTTCTAATCTGACAGTCCCAAATTCTCCTATCCGGGGCAATCCGAGGGCTGGGAATAAAAGGTGCTGGTCTTGTCGTCTTCTTCTTTGATCCGAGGGCTCTGAGCTCATCCTTACAGATAAGATCAACAGTGGAGATTGAGATGTACAACACTGTCGTGACATATTCTGGTATCTGTTAGCAATGTGGGCGATTCTGAGGCGTGCGGTGAGGATTTCGTCTACGATGCTTTAACTACCTTGGCTCTGATTCTAACGACGGTTATTAGAAGTTGTCTTATTCTCTTTGTATCCCGATCTTCTATCCCTTTCGACCTTTTTCCGGTTCTCTCATTTCGAACGCCTTTCCCGATCTCTCTCCTTCCAGGGCGTTCTCCTTTATCCGGGTCAATTCAGTCAGAGCATTTATTGCTTCAGTTACCAAGACATTTGCTTCATTTTCTGCTAATAATAAATGCTTCAAACCCTCCCCTATATATACCTTCAGCAGGAAACCCTTCCTCATTTGATTTTTCCTCTTTCCTTCTCACTTTTCTTGTTCTAACTGCTCCGGCAATAATTCCGGCCATGGTGACCACTTTTGATCTTTTTCCGACCATTTTCTTCGTGTCCCGACTGAAAATTTACAACCCCGGTGATCGGGATGTAATGATATCCTTATTTGATGACAGTGAGAGAACTGGACTAATTTCCCGATTAAGATCGAAAATATCGATCATACCGATCTCGGATTACTGTGCCAATATAATTGGCGATCCAATTTCAGGCGAGAAGACTGCTAATGTAACACCCTAGGCAAATCCCACATCGACAAAACACGGGAGAGATGCTGGGTTCATAAGTTGTTGGTTCGTAACCCCTAGTGACGCGTTTTAAAACCGTGAGGGCTTCGGTCCAGAGCGGACAATATCACTAGTCCACCACCGTCCAAGGTTGCACGCGGAACCTGGCTCTGATACCACAAATGTAACGGCCCGGCCCACTAGTGATATTGTCCGCTCTGGACCGAAGTCCTCACGGTTTTAAAACGCGTCACTAGGGGTTACGAACCAACAACTTATGAATCCAGCATCTCTCCCGTGTTTTGTCGATGTGGGATTTGCCTAGGGTGTTATAGCTAACATTCCCCTCAACCTCGATGATTGCCCGCTGATGTTCATTTGGCTCCTCACCATATTGGGTGTCCTAACTACAGCTCGGTTCTGGTCGATGACAATAGAAATGACTCTACATCCTCATGAGAGTCATAGTCACCCCATCTAAGTTGTACATCTATCCAACGGCCGGTCTCCTGATCAGACACATCTTTTGACTCAGCCACGAGACTAGGCTTTGACATGGCCCTTCGCTAGATAGGAAGTGATGCCGATCTCCAGAGATCGGCCAAATAATGTAACTTGCCTTTTAATGTAATCCGATCTCTAGAGATCGCCCAAATGATGTAATTCAACTTTTGTGTAATCTCGATCTCTGAAGATCGCCCAAATGATGTAATCTGATCTTTTCAGAAATAAAATTTCATTTTGACCACTATCATTTTATTATTATTACATTGATTATTTTCCGATCTCTGATGTGATTATCCGATCTGATTCTTCATTTGAATGACACTTATCCGATCTGTAATTCAAAACACCATAATCTGCCACTCTATAATTAACTGATCTCTTCATGGAATCTTGGGAATATTCGTGAGACGTGTCAGAACAGCTGGCGAGTCCCGCTATCTGATGCATTACCTGGAACATCGTGAGCATTAAATGCTCGGACGAGTATAAATAGGGGTGGGGTTAGCCCATTGCTCCTTTTTGTCATTTTCAATCTCTTGTAAACAACTTCCGAATTCTCTCGTTTTCTCAAGTTTCCTCCGACACCGATCAAGCTCCGGTAAGAGTTTTGATCTTTCTTTTAGTTTAAACTTTCTGTTTCCTTTAAAAATGAGCGGTGCCGAGGGTCAGAGAGCAGTAAACCCCCCTTCCATTCAGTTCTCGTGGTCGTCCGATGAGGTAGAGGTGGTCGGACCAAGCACACAGCTTGAACTTCCTAGGGTCTCCGCTCCGGTTCGGGACAACCAGCGCCATCAAGGCATGTGCCTTCTTCGGGGAGGGAAAATCTTCCCATGGATGAGCTACCGTCAATCTTATAAGAAACCGACCTTCAGTCATTCAGCCAGGAGTACAACATCCGGCTTGATTCCTACGAATTGATTAAGTGTCACGGCGATCTTCGTGCCGATCACTTCTTTGAGGAAAATGATATGATCATGGTCTACGAAGAACAATTAAAGGCCGGTCTGCGGTTCCCTTTGGATGACTTCTTCAAAGAAGTTTTGAAATATCACCAAGTGTGCATCGCTCAAGTTCACCCGAACTCGTGGCGGATCTTGGTAGCTTTCCGAGGCCTATGCCGAGCTAAAGGACTCCGACCCACGGCTAAGGTGTTCGCTGAACTGCACCGGCTAACTCGTCGCAAGGACGACGAGTATTGGTTCTTCCAGGCGAAACCACATTGTGGGCTTTTTACAGACCTACCTTCCTCCTTGAAGAATTGGAAGAACCGCTTTTTTATCTTGAGGAGTAAAATTTCGAACAGCTTTGAGGGCTTCCCCCGCAGCTGGCTGCATCAGGGTCCTTTGCTTACGAAGCACATCGCCCTAAATAGGGAAGAGGGTGCAATGGTGATGGAGTTGAAGGAACAGGCGTCCAGAGAGAAGTTCTCTTGTTTGGATGCAGTGACGGCCGAGCTACACCATTGGACTATGCAGCTGGTCACCGGTCAAGATCGCGGGCTTCAGCTCTCTGATCTCGGCATCGGTATTTTCTATATCTCAGATCTTTGGACCTTAGCGATCTCACTAACCTCTTCTTTGTGCAGGTATGGCAAGCGGCGAAGCCTCTAAGGAGAGCCGAAAGTGGAAGAGAGAGATCTCCCAGAAGGTACGAGAGATAAAACATTCTGAGCTGCTTCAAACTCCTGGTCATGAACCCGGGGAGATACAAGGAGGCTCGTCTCAACCTTCTGGGCCTCCGGTTATAAAAGTGGTCCGATCACCTCCTCGCCGAGAAGAGCCACCTCCACCTCCTCCAGTTGCTCCAAGTGCGGAAGGGGGTCCTTCCCAGCCTCCTGTAAGGACCCTTTCCCGCGGTGCCCACGTGCTGATCCACTCATTGGAGAAAAACCGCACGGTTCGAGAGAACCCTGGTTTTGCCAAGGTCTTGGCGTCCTCTATCTGTCTTCGAGAAGATCGGGATAGGCTATCTCCGGATAACCTTGATGATATCTTGACCAGATCTATGAGCCTGAACGTGGAGTGTTTGGTGAACCAGCACATGGTCCGGGAGAAGGCTCATCACCTGGGTAAGGAAGTCGAGAGGATGAATCATGAGGTGTCTTCTCTCCGATCCCAACTTTCTTCCGCTCAGGACTACTTATCCCAAATTGAGGGACGAATGAAGTTCTATGAGGACAAGCTGGCCAAGCAAGCTCATGTTCTGGCCGAGCGAGACCGTGTTCTCGAGGGAGTTCAGGCGCTTCGAGCTAATGAGGCTGCTTAACTCGCTCATCTTGTCGAGGAGCTCAAAGCGAAAGAAGAAGAAATGGTGACCGGAGTGGCCGGTGCTTATGTGAATGCTTACAGAGATCTCCTGGCTGAGCTCAAGAAGCGTTATCCTGAAGAGGACTTCTCCTGGATGGTCAACCTGGCTCCCGAGGACGAAGGTGAGTATAGCGAAGAGGAGGCTGAAGGTGAGAGGGAAAACGAACAACATGTAGTTCCGGCTGGGGGATCGGGGCGATCCCCCAGCCGAATGACTTGTATAAATTTTGAAATGAAATGAAATGAAAGTTCCCCTTTTGTTAGCTCTGCCAAAAATTTTACAGAAATTCCAAATAATTCAAATGTGTTAGTTCTATCACTTCAGTTCAAAAAGGTTTTTAACACCTATAAATAGTGCTCACCACTGTAAAAGAAGTAAGAAAAGTTTTAAAAATCCCTTGTAGTGTATTTAATGGGTTATCAGTAGACGGAGTTGGTAATTTATTAGGTATACTAGGGGATCATATTATGCCTTACAGAGGGTAGGGTGTGACAAATAGTGCTTAAATTAACTGCCCGCATAACTTATATACTGACCAGACTGGATAAATAGATATATTGGCACTGGGTATCTAGTACCTCGAGACTTCACACCATCAGCCACAAAGAGTCTCCTGGTGTGCAAACAGTGTGGCTAAAAAGCCATATAGTCAATCTGGCGATACGCCAAGTATAATAACACAATACGTATAGCTGTAGGCTATTAAAGTCACAATGCAGCATAATAAACCGTAAAAACACAGTATGGCATTTAGCCATTTACAAAATAGCTGTCAAAATCCTATTGGCATGCCAAACTATCCAAACTAATCAATTAGGAAAACTAGGGCACATTGTAATTTAATTGTTTAATTATTCAATTTCTAGAGTTTACTAGCTATTATGTAATTTCATAAGTCAATGCATACGTTGACCTTTTTTAGGTAACATGAATAAGTTGATTCTAGCATCAACATGTCACAATTTACAATTCAATATGCTGTCAATACAATGCATTTTACCCTTTTTACAAGTTGGCATTCATTGCCAAATTACCTTAAGCATCATTGTATATAAATGTCGAATTCTCAATTTTTGTGTGCTAGATTAATCTTGCTAAAAGTCCTATTTCTCTTGGTTTTACCTTCTGGTCAAAGAAGAAAAATTGTAGCTCAATGTCTTATTGCACTCTGGGCAAAATTTCAGGTCATTCTGAGTTGTATAGACCAAGATATGGTCAATTTACTAAAGCTGGACAGAATGCACCTTTAGTGCAAAATTTGGTCAATTTTAGGTCACTTTTAGTTCTGGCAGTTTTGGTAGCCGAACGTGTGCAAGCTATTTGACTTGGTTCTGGCCATTTTTGGGCTTTGGTGTCTTCATAATAATTGTAGCTCTATGTCTAAGCTATCCATGGTAAAAATTTCAAGTCAATTGGACCTGTTTTAAGTGAGTTATGGCCATCCTAATGATTACTGTTTATATGGTCAAAAATTTGGGTTTGAAAGGTTGCCATTCCGGATTTGGTTATTTTTAAGGTCAGTTTCTAGGCAGAATTTTGGCAACATTTCCTCATGAAAGTTGGCCTATTTTATGTCTAGTTTCACCCCCCATTGGCCTCATACCAATTAGGTTCACAGTTTTGCACTTATAACCTAATTTAGGTACTGCCAACAACACACAACCTGCACAAGACAATTACACTTCCAATTTGACATTCCTCCTCCTCCTCATAACTTCATAATTCATTCATAGCACTTCTACAAATACTAAACAAAATTACAGAAAGCATATTGGGTAGAACACTCAAGTGCTCAATGCACAGAATTCACCATTAAAGTCCAACATTCAATTCCACCGAAATACAACATACCTCAACACCAATTTTTCACATACACATCCATGAAAACTACACATGCTGCCCACTATTTAACACCATCACATTTCATCAATAATTCATATAAACTCACATACAATTTTATAGTATTAGAGGCTGCCAAACATGGCAGTTTACCAAAGTATCAAGACCCATTTTCAAACCTTTAATTCAAGCACTAACATGCACATCCTTGGATATTAACTTACTACATCTTCTATTTGAGTTAATCAACCTTAATTTCTATTTATTAGTGGTAAGAAAAACTCAAACACTACAAACCTTCATGGTTGCTGAAAATAGCTCAATTCCAATACTCAACAATTCATCAAATTTTCTTCACCAAACAACATCCCATAACTCAAGCATCACTTTTACTAAAGAAAGGAAGAGAATTGGACACTTATTTATTTTTGTAGCTTGCTCAAACCTCACTAAACTTCCTTCTTTTTACTCCAAGTATGCTACCCAAGGTGTGTAGACAAGGTTTAGTGAAGGAACCTAGTGAAAAAGATGACTTGATCAAGGTTACATGGAGGTCCTTCCATGGCCGCCTATGGAGTTCTTTCAATGGTGAGAGTTTCGGCTGGTTCTTATGAAGGTTGAAGATGGCCAATTTCTACCCACTTAGACTTATTTTATGTCTCTCATAATGTAGTTAGTAGAGCACTAAACAATAATGTAATGCTTAATTATACAAGGTTTCCTTTATTTGCACATTTATCACCTTTTTTTTTTCACTATTTACATAATGTATCACAATTAAAATTTTCATGAAATTTCTAAAGTGTAATATCATTTATTTTTAATGGAGCTTGAGGTCAAAAGGCAACTCTAGGTTTCAAATGACCAAAATGCCCTCTTCGGGTTGTATTCTCGATTTTTCGGTAACACCAATTTTTGTCTGTTTCTTGATTTTTCGTTTTTCTTTGTACTAATTTATTAATTTTTCTTTGATATTTTTAGTGTCAATTATAATTCAATAAACCTTTATTGTCAATTATGTCTAAAAATTTAATTCCGAGGCTTTCCCGCGGTTCTGGAGTCGGTAACGGCCTTCCCGGTGCGGTCACCCATCGCTGCGGTGTCGGCTCATTTAATTTAGTTTCATTTTCTCTCTTTTATTTTTCTTTAATTTTTTTTCTATTTTCCTTTTATTTATTTCATCATTATATCTCTGTTCACTATCACCGAAGTGTAGTTCCAGACATCCTAACTTGCTCGGACTGACATTAGGTCGCCGGAGCAATAGAACGTACATAACACGTACAGTGGGGATGTTACAATTCTTCCCCTTTAAATAAAAATTTTGTCCTCGAATTTTACCTAATGTGAAGAGTTGAGGGAACTGTTGCCTCATTGTCTCCTCGCTCTCCCATGTTGCCTCTTTCGTGTTGTGGTGCCTCCATAGGATTTTCACTAGTGGAATTGTCTTGTTTCTCCGCTCTTTTACCTCTTATGCCAAAATTTTAATTAGTTCTTCTTCATATGTCAGGTCAGGTTGTACCACAATTTCTTCTGCTGAGATGACATGTGAAGGATCTGATCTGTATTTTCTGAGCATCGAGACATGGAACACATTATGTATCTTGTCCAACTCAGGTGGTAAGGCTAATCTGTAGGCTACTGGTCGCACACGTTTAATAACTTCATATGGGCCAATGAACCTAGGGCTTAATTTTCCATTTTTCCCGAATCTCAACACTTTCTTCTATAGTGATACTTTGAGAAATACCTTCTCGCCAACTTCATACTCAATGTCCTTTCTCTTCAAGTCAACATAAGATTTCTGTCGGTCTGAGGCAACTTTCAAATTGGCCTTTATCAATTTCACCTTTTCCTCTGTCTATTCTATCAGGTTTGGCCCCACTAGCTTATCTTCACCCAATTTAGTCTAACATACAGGTGTTCCACATTTTCTCCCATACAGTGCTTCATAGGGTGCCATTTGTATACTAGCTTGATAGCTATTGTTGTATGCAAATTCTGCCAGTGGAAGATATCTGTCCTAGCTTCCCTCAATTTCAATAACACAACTTCTTAGCATATCCTTGAGGACCTATCACATATGTTCGATTATTATTATCATTATTAGTTCAATTTATTGTTTACAATAACTCAGTGAGTTTCAAAATTTACCTGGATTATTCTTTTTGACTGTCCATCCGTCTAAGGATAAAAAATCGTACTAAAATGGAGTTGTGTGCCCAAGGACTCTTGTAATTTCTTTCAAAATCTAGATGTAAACCTCGGGTCTCTATCAGATATAATAGAAAGCAGAATTCCATGTAGTCGAACTATCTCACTGATGTACAATTCTGCTAGCTTTTCCAGTGAGTAGTCATTTCTGACTGGCAAAAAATGTGCTGATTTGGTCAACCTATCCACAATCACCCATACTTAATCATGCTTTTTCTGAGTGAGAGGTAGACCACTGACAAAGTCCATAGTGACTCGGTCCCATTTCCATTCAGGTATGTTTATGGGCTGCAACAAACCTGATGGAACTTGATGTTCTGCTTTGACTTGCTGACATGTCAAGTATCTAGTTACATAATCAGCTATGTCCTTCTTCATACCCGGCCACCAGTATCGAAGTTTCAGGTCATGGTATATTTTTGTGCTTTCTGGGTGCATAGCATACACACTGTTATGTACTTCTTTCAAAATACTGGTTTTCAACTCTTTATCATCTGGTACACATACTATTTCTTTATAGTACAGGCACCCATTTTCTTTCACTTCATATTCAGTTTCCTTCCCCTCAGTGATTTTGCCCATAACAGCTATTAATTTCTCATCTGTCTTCTGCCCATCCTGTATCTTTTGTAATAGATTTGGCTTCACTTTCAACTCAGCCAAAATAACTCCTAATGAGTTCAGGACAGTTGGGCATTCAGAGATCTTAATGCTACAATAGATTTTATGCTTAAAGCATCAAAAACTACATTTGCCTTCCTAGGGTTACAGTCAATCACACAATCATAATCTTTCAGGAATTCAACCCATCGCCTCTTTCTCAAATTAAGTTCCTTCTGGGTTGACAGATACTTCAAACTCTTATGGTTTGTGTATATATAGCATTTTTCTCCATACAAGTAATGCCTCCATATCTTCAATGCGAAGATAATTGTTGCTAACTCTAAATCATGAGTAGGGTAATTCTTTTCATGTGGCCTTAACTGCCTGGAAGCATATGCGATCACTTTCCCTTCTTGCATGAGTACGCACCTTAACCCATTATGTGAGGCATCACTGTAGACTACAAAGTCTTTTCCCAACACTGGCTGTGTTAACACTGGTGCCTCTGTCAACATAGCCTTCAGCCTCTCAAAACTGGCTTGATACTTGTCATTCCAGTCAAATTTCATATTCTTGTGTAGTAATTTGGTCATTGGAGCAGCTATCAGGGAAAATTCCTTTACAAATCTTCTATAATATCCAGCTAACTCCAAGAAACTTCTAATCTTAGTTATATTTCTGGGAGGCTTCCATTCCATCACTACTTCAATCTTCTTAGGATCCACTCTAATCCCTTCAACTGATATTATGAGTCCAAGAAATGGAATCTCATTCAACCGGAACTCACACTTGGACAATTTAGCATACAGTTTTTTCTCTTTTAGAGTCTACAGAACAATTCTCAAATGCTCATCATGTTCTGCTTTATCCTTGGAATACACCAGGATGTCATCAATGAAGACCACTATAAACCGATTTAAGTATGGATGGAAAATACAGTTCATAAGATCCATGAATGCTGCTGGGGCGTTTGTTAACCTAAATGGCATCACTAGGAATTCATAATGCCCATACCGGGTTCTAAATGCAGTCTTAGGCATATCTGCATCCTTAACCCTTAGCTGATGATACCTTGATCTGAGATCAATCTTAGAAAACACACCGACTCCCTTCAACTGATCAAACAGATCGTCAATTCTAGGCAACTAATACTTGTTTTTCACTGTTACTCTGTTTAACTGCCGATAGTCAATACATAACCTCAGTGTCCCATCTTTCTTCTTTACAAACAGTACCGGAGCTCCCCATGGTGACACACTAGGGTTTATGAACCCCTTGTCTAGTAATTCTTACAGCTGTATTTTTAACTCTCTCAATTTAGCAGGTGCCATCCTATATGGAGCAATTGAAATTGGAGCTGTACCCAGCATAATCTCAATAGCAAATTTAACTTCCCTTTCTGGTGGCAAACTAGGCAATTCCTTAAGAAATACCTCAGAGAAATCCCTTACTGTGGGTATGTCAGACAAGTCAAGTTTACCCTGCCTAGTGTCAACCACGTGTGCCAAATAGGCTTCACACCCTTTTCTCAACCATCTCCTTGCAATTGTAGCTGAGATGATATTGGACAAGAAATCTGTCCTTTCACCCACAACTGTTATTTCTTCGTTCTTAGTAGTTTTCAGAATGATTCTCTTCAATTTACAATTTACTATTGCCTGATGATGGGATAACCAGTCCATTCCCAAAATCACACCAAACTCATGGAAAGGCAATTCTATTAAGTCTTCTGAGAACTCTTTCCCTTGAATCTTCAATGGACAGCCCTTATACACCTTGTTTTCTACCACATTGTGGCCTAGTGAATTTGTGACCAGGATGTCTTAGTCACTTTCCTCTACTAGTATTCCCTTTTCTAAGGGTAGCTTGATACAAATATATGAATGAGTAGATCCAGGATCCACTAATGCATGCACAAAAGTATTATAGAGGAGGAACGTACCCTTAATGACATTTGGAGCATCCTGTTCCTCCTGTGCCCTTATAGCATAGGCTCTGGCTGGTTTTCTACCTTCTGCTCTCTCCACAGACTCTGATACAAGTTTCTGTGAAGTACCGACTGCTTCAGCCTTACCCGGCTTTCTACCCCTTGGAGCTAGAGGGGCAGGCCTTACAGTTGATATCGGAGTGGATGTAGCAGTTTTGCGAGGACAATCTCGGACTAGGTGGTCTGTAGACCCACACCATAAACAAGCACCTATTATGCTCCAACATTCACCCTTATGCCATTTTTGGCAATGTGGGCAAGCAACAAATACTGTTGGGGCTGGTCCCCTGAACCCTATCCCAGGAGAGCTAGCCATTGAAGGTGTAGACTGGCCTCTCCTCAGTGCAAACTGAGATTTGGGCCTTTGTGACTGACCCTGACTTGGTGCTCTACTGAAACTCTGAGTAGGTGAACCTCTGAATTTCTTACTAGGGGCAGAAGATGTACTGGTCTGACCCTGACCTCTTTTCTACTGTCTATCCCTTTTGTTCTGCTCATTCATTCTAACTTTTTCAACCTTCAGTGCGGCTTCCACTAACTTGACAAACTCTGTAATCCCCAAGGTTGTAATCATTACTTTAATGTTATCATTGAGTCCTTCCTCAAATCTCTTGCATCTCTCGACCTCATTAGGAACTATTTCCTGCCCATAGCGGCTCAGTCTGATAAATTCTCTTTCATATTCAGCCACTGTTAGCTATCTCTGGCGTAGGGTAATAAATTCCCTTCTCTTTTCTTCTAGGTATACACTACCCACATACTTATTTCTGAACTCATTGAGAAAGAAATCCTAAGTTATTTGTTCTGGTGGCACCTCACTAGTTACTGTATCCCACCATTGGTATGCATCACCTTGTAATAGTGATATAACAGCTTCCAAATTCTACTCTAGAGTACAATGAAGTTATTTCAAGACTCTTCCAGTTCTGTCCAACCATTTTTCAGCTGTGACAGAATTATCTTCCCTTTTGCACAGAAAATCCACTGCTCTGAACTTCCTGAGTCTCTCCATATGAGATTTTTAATGTGGAGGTGGTGGCATAACTTCTGCCATCTGACTAAAGAACTCAGCCATTTGCTGAAATATGGCTGGTGCATCTAGTACTGGTGGAGCAGGTTCCCTCCTATCTCCTGGTTCAGTCATAGATGGAGCATGACTCTCCACATCCGCTCTCTGCGATGTGGAGTCCATATTCTGATCAAAATAACAAATCAAAAGATCTGTATTAGAGTCATCTTAACACATACAATGCAATGCATGATATGCAATATATCTAGGTCCAGAAATGCCTAAATCGTGCTCTGATACCACTAAATGTAACACCCCTCGCTTGTCTATAGTATAGTAGAGCAAGGCGTGCTACACGGCGTGCCGGAGCACCTACTCTGTAATCAACTCATTTCCTGAACTCAATTTGATTTTAAGAAGTCTTTTATGTAATATTCATATCATACTGATACTATTTTCATACTTTAATAAAATCAGTGTTTCAAAAATGGTAATAAAAATTTGGCAATGTGCCGTCTGTATTTCAGACAAACTGTTCTTCCAAACTTGTTAAAAATAGTTCAATATGATAATATCAAAATCTCAACTATTTCACTGTCTCGATTGCTCAGTAAGGTCAATAGACTTTTATAGTCATTAAGCAGTTCCATAATATAGTCCATAATAATTTAAATATATCCAGAAAATTTCCATGTTATTTAGTATGTACAAAATATTACTAACTTTAGAGCTTTCATGATATTACAAAATACTGGGCCGAATTTCAAAAATACAATAGAAGTACAAAATACAAGATATCCTAAGTCTTACCATGTATGCAATGTAGTGCAGATGACTCTGGACTCCTGTGCAGATCTGATGTCTCACCCGATCATAGGTCTACTGGGCTCCCTAGCTGTGTCTCCAATACCTACTCGTTATAAAAGCAATGCGCTAAGCAATTTTGCTTAGTGGTGCCAAATATAAAGAAATATACACTAAAATAAAGTAAATGAATTATTTACGAATTTATGATATCGATATTCTTTACAGTTGTTGATTCTATTTTTATTTGCTAACATTTCAATTTGTGCTAATTTTGGTAGTGCTGTATGTCAGAAGACTGGATTTAGCTATTTGAATTTAATAGTGCTTAAATTAATTGCTCGTCTAGCCTATATATTGACCAGACTAGACAAACGGATATACTGGCACTGGATACCTAGTACCTAGGGACGTCACACCATGAGTCACAAAGTGTCTCCCTGCGTGCAAACAGTGTGGCTAAAACCCCACATAGTCAATCTGGCGATACGCCAAGTATAATAACACAATACGTATAGCCGTAGGCTATTAATGTCACAATGTGGAATAATAAGCCGTAAAAACACAGTATGGCATGTAGCCATTTATAGAACAGCTGTTAGAATCCTATTGGCATGCCAAACTATCCAAACTAGTGAACTAGGCAAACTGAGGCACATTGTAATTTAATTGTTTAATTCTTAAATTTCTAGAGTTTACTAGCTATTATGTAATTTCATAAGTCAGTGCATACGTTGACCTTTTTTAGATAATATGAATAAGTTGATTCTAGCATCTCACAATTTACAATTCAATATCATGTCAATATAATGCATTTTACCCTTTTACAAATTGGCATTCATTGCCAAATTACCTCAAGCATCATTGTATGTAAATGTCAAATTCTCAATTTTTGCGTGCTAGATTGGTCTAGCTTAAAGTCCTATTTCTCTTGATTTTTAGCTTCTAGTCAAAGAAGCAAAATTGTAGCTCTATGTCGTATTGCACTCTGGGCAAAATTTCAGGTCATTCTGAGTTGTATAGACCAATATATGGTCAATTTACTAAAGTTGGACAAATTGCACCTTTAGTGCAAAATTTGGTCAATTTTAGGTCACTTTTCGTTCTGGCAGTTTTGGTATCCGAACTTGTGCAAGATATTTGACTTGGTTCTGGCCATTCTGGGCTTTGGTGTCTTCATAATAATTGTAGCTCTATGTCTAAGATATCCATGGTAAAAATTTCAGGTCAATTGGACCTGTTTTAAGTGAGTTATGGTCATCCTAATGATTACTGTTCATATGGTCAAAAATCTGGGTTTGCAAGGTTGCCATTCCGAATTTGGTCATTTTTAAGGTCAGTTTCTAGGTACAAATTTGGCAACATATCTACATGAAAGTTGGCCTATTTGGTGTCTAGTTTCACCTCCCATTGGCCTCATACCAATTGGGTTCACAGTTTTGCACTTATAACCTAATTTAGGTACTGCCAATAACACACAACCTGCACAAGACAATTACACTTCCAATTTTACATTCCTCCTCCTCCTCATAACTTCATAATTCATTCATAGCACTTCTACAAATACTAAACACAATTTCAGAAAGCATATTGGGCAGAACACTCAAGTGGTCAATGCACACAATTCACCATTAAAGTCCAACATTTAATTCCACCGAAATACAACATACCTCAACACCAATTTTTCACATACACATCCATGAAAACTACACATGCTGCCCACTATTTAACACCATCACATTTTGTCAAAAATTCACATAAACTTACATACAATTTCATAGTATTATAGGCTGCCAAACATGGTATTTCACCAAAGTATCAAGACCCATTTTCAAACCTTTAATTCAAGCACTAACATGCACATCATTGGATATTAACTTACTACATCTTCCATTTGAGTTAATAAACCTTAATTTCCATCCATTAGAAAACTCAAACACTATAAACCTTCATTGTTGCCAAAAATGGCTCAATTCCAATACTCAACAATTCATCAAATTTTCTTCACCAAACAACATCCCTTAACTCAAGCATCACTTTTACTAAAGAAAGGAAGAGAATTGGACACTTACTTATTTTTGTAGCTTGCTCAAACCTCACTAAACTCCAAGTATGCTGCCCAAGGTGTGTCGACAAGGTTTAGTGAAGGAACCTAGTGAAAAAATGACTTGATCAAGGTTGCATGGAGGTCCTTCCATGGCCGGCTATGGAGTTCTTTCAATGGTAAGAGTTTCGGCTGGTTCTTGTGAAGGTTGAAGATGGCCAATTTCTGCCCACTAAGACTTATTTTATTTCTCTCATAATGTAGTTAGTGGAGCACTAAACAATAATTTAATGTTTAATTATACAAGATTTCCTTTATTTGCATATTTATCTCCTTATTTTTTCACTATGTACATAATGTATCACAATTAAATTTTTCATGACATTTCTAAAGTGTAATTTCATTTATTTTTAATGGACCTTGAGGTCAAAAGGCAACTATAGGTTCCAAATGACTAAAATGCCCCTCTTCGGGTTGTATTCCTGATTTTTCGATAACACCGATTTTTGTCTGTTTCTCGATTTTTTGTTTTTCTTTGTACTAATTTATTAATTTTTCTTGGATATTTCTAGTGTCAATTATATTTCAATAAACCTTTATTTATGTCTCAAAATTTAATTCCGAGGGTTTCCCACGGTCCTGGGGTCGGTAACGCCCTTCCCAGTGCGGTCACCCATCGCTGCGGTGCCGGCTCATTTAACTTAGTTTCATTTTCTCTCTTTTATTTTTCTTTAATTTTTCTTGTATTTTCTTTTTATTTATATCATCATTATATGTCTGTTCACTATCACCGAAGTGTAGTTCCAGATATCCTGACTTGCCCGGACTGACATTAGGTCACCGGAGCAACAGAACAGGTACAGGATGTTACAGATCTGTTATCATGGCTTTTAGCCATACTGACTGCATACGTGGTTAACGTTCCGTATTTCACATCCCATGGTATGATAGCTCGAGACACCACGGTGTCCAGTGCCCATGACATGTTATCCAGTTTAGTCAGCCTGTCATAGATTACTTGGGCAATGAAATTTATTTTAACAAGTTAAGAATATTAGCAATTAAAAATATTAGAAATTAAATAAATGAGTAAGAAGACTTAAAATAAATTAGATTAGTTATTTAGTAGAAGAAATTGAAATGATTTGGACTGATGTTAAAAATTTATCTATTATTAAATGACACTGATAACTTTAATTATTATGAAATAATCTAAGATAACCTAGAATGTATTGAATTAAATGATACAAAAAGATTAGTAATAGAAATATAATTCAAATAAATGTTACAAATGTACCTTTCATAATATTATTAAGTTAAGAATAATGTTATTAGAAATTAGTATATTGTATATTCTTACTGTAACCTTATGAACTAAGCACCTCCAAAGAGGACTAAATTAGGATAAAAGATATCAAATTTTAGAAACCTCATTGAAGCATAATTAGATGTTAATTATCTGAACCATGTTTTATTTCCATCTGTATTTTGTATATTATTTTCTTTGTTATATTATTGCACCACTAAGCAGCAATGCTTAGCTCGATGGATTGTTTCCTTCGCGCAGGTAATGAAGTTTAAATCCAGTGGACAATTGACTAGGATTTTTGGAGTCCAGATCTGCAGAAGCGTCTGAAGTATTCAAGGTTATCACCTCCTCAGCAATGCATGTAGATAGGGCCCATATAGGTCATATTATGTATTTTGTACATTATAATTAGTTATTAATTGTAATGTAAATTATGAATTGTATGTTGAAATATAGATTATGGAATTGTAGTTAATTTGTAAATCATGTAGATTATGAATTTATGTAATCAGTCTGTAAATCATGTAAATTAATGAAACTTGAGAATTTCTATATATAAATTGTGCATGAATGGAAATACATAGAAATGAATATGAAATTGAAATATATGGATGATATTTGAAATATGAGATGATTATGAGAATAATGGATGAGATTTTTATTGTAAAATATTATTGAAATTTTGAAGCAGGTGAATAGTAAAATACGCCAACTGAATATAAAATAGGGGAAACTCCACTGGTTTCTCTGTAAAAAAATAATTGATATTAAAATATAACGAGAACAAATTATTAAATGAATAAAGTAAGATAAGATAGGGTGCTTCAGCACCAAGTGTGACATGCCTTGCTCGGCTACACTGTAGACGGGTGAGGGGTGTCACAAATATAATTACTTTTATGCACTTAAGAATTTAATGCATTGTTTTGAAGATTGTGAATTATGAAATGTATTTACTTGATTTGCAATACGACTCTTTGAATGGAAATTATTTGAAATTGTTTTGAAACCACAGTTAGCATGGAAACATAATTTGTATTCCTCATTAGCTTTCCTTGTGAGATGTATTAGTTATGATCTCCTCCATTCATGGGCTTGAATTTTCCCTCTCTGGCTGGAGAGGTGTGTTACCAGTTGAGGATATATTGAATGAGTACTCATATATGCTAGCTAGCCCTTGTGTTCCCCTTTAACCTTTGGTTATTGGGATGAATTAGAAAATTGTGTAATACTCTAAATTGTGTGAATTTTATTGACACCCTTTAAATTGTGCATATTTTGATAAAAAGGTAATTGAAACAAATGGTTGCAAATGATTGAATATATTATATTATTTTCTTAGATTAAGAAAAATATGAGTATTTTAAATGCTTTATTTGGATTTGGTGAATTATGATTACTTGATCAAAATGTCAATCAAATAAATTATTTGTATGATGAAAATATTAATCTTGGTTTTATAACTTATGAATAATTTGTATATTTCAAGCCCTTTGTTATGATTTGTCAAAGTGTATTTTGTATTGAATTTTAAATTATTAGTTGTGCACCACTGAGTTCACCGCTCAGCGATAGCTTTGTATGCTGTCGCAGGTAAAAGAAAAGATAGAGTAGCTGAGTGAGATTTCTTGAAGCTGTGAATTGAAGTCATGTTGGGAGAGGAGTGGCTCAATAGCTCCGGTACAAGTTGATAGACCTGCCCCAACAGTTCAAAGGGGTAAAAGATCGGGTAGAGCAGAGATGGCTAATATTTCACAGAAGGTTGTTTCTGAGACAGTCGAAAGGCCCGAAGTCAGGGTGGTACCACGGGTATATGCTATGGAAGCTCAGGAGGAGCCAAACCCAGACATTGATGAGGCGATACAAGGAAGTGAAGAAACAAGGAGGTAGTAACTCCACGATTACTTAAGTCATGTAAATTTCGAGGACGAAATTTAAATTAGAGGGGAAGAATTGTAACATCATCACTGAAGCAATTTCGTATATTCTACTGTTTTAGTGCCCAGTGTCGGTCCGGACAGCTAGAACATCTAGAAAAACATTTAGACTAAAGTGAGGATCCATAATTAACTCAAGTATTAACAAGAAAAATTTAGGAAAAATTTTAGAAATAAAATACAATCAAGTTAAATGAGCCAGTGCCCTAGCGATGGGTACCTAGTGGGAAGTTGTGGTCTTCGCAGCTAGAAGCCCTAAACCCAGGAGAAAATTCATAAAATAAATTTTGGGAGTCCGGAGAAGAGTCATTGAGGTTTCTATGGCATTAGAATGCTAAAAAAAGGCTTAGAAAAATTTTTTGATCGGTACAGACGATTTTGGCTTAATAAGCCAAACGAATGGCATTTTGGTCATTTCATCTTTAGAGATGATTTTTGGCCGACTTGTCCAGTTAAGTAAATAATTATTTTGACATAAAATATGAATAAATATTGCTAAAAATTGAATTAAAAACAAGTAAAAGAAATGAGAAAAGAAAATTGAAATATTACATCAATAATGACATCATAATGCATAAAAGAAAATTTTCAACAATTATAAATTCTAACCAATGGGAGTTTGACAAGTATTTTAATAGGATAAAAACTAAATAAAATGGGATAAAAATTAAAAAGAAACTTGCCTTTCATCTTCAAATTTCCGCAGCCTCACTTTCTCCATCCACCATTGATAGAGCTCTCTTCTCTCTCTTGCCAAACTTTAATTTTTCCACCATAAAACCCTAGACTCCCTTCACTAAAACTCTTCCTTGCACCTTGAATGACCTCTAGGCAGCAAAAAGAAGAGAAGAAAAGGAAGATTTGGAAATTTGGAAGAGTGATCAATTGAGGTTAGTGTCCAACCAGTTTCTTTTTATTTTAATTCATGTTTATGGGGTTGAGTTAAGTTGATAATTGTAAGAAATTTGGAAGGAAAACCCCTTGTATGCCTCACCCTAATTTTAGTAGCCATGGTGTTCTTAGGGTTGTGATGATTTTCTTTTATTTAAATAAGTGTATAAGCTGCCCTTGACATGAATTTAACCCTTAAAACATTAAATTGTGAGTTTAGTGAAAGAATTAGAAAATATAAAATTTAGGGCTAGGGTTTGGGCACCAAAATTTGGATTTTGTCTATGTATTGATGAAAAGAAGTTGTAATGGTCAATTAGTGATCATTTGGTCATGTTTGAGTAGGGAATTGAGTGAATGGTGCCAAGAGAATTTAGGTAGGGTGTGCTGCATTGAGTGCCCTGCAGGTTTGGATGTGAGTCCAGCATGTTTGGGCAGCTATAAATGGAGTTATAGAGTTTCAATTGGTGCAAGGCTAATTGGACATGAAACTAGACACATAATGGCACTACTTGGTGAAGAAACCCTGCCCAAAAAACCAAACCAAGTTGACCTAAAAATTGCCTAATCCGGGTGACTTGCATTTTGCTAGGGCAAAATGACTAAATGAACAGTGTTTATTCATTTCATCATAACTCAGTGTAGAAAGGTCCAATTGACCTAAAATTTTACCAGCAGAAAGCTGAGACATAGACCTACAACTTTCATGAAGAAATAAAGCCCAAATTTTGACCATAACATGTTCAAAAACTGACCTGCAGTCAGTGCACAAAACCTGCAGAATTGGTTCTGCCTAGAAAAATCTGAAAAATTGTAATCCGGCCAGTTATGGTGTTTAGGCCATAAATTGAGCTACAAAACTCCAAATGGAGTGATTCAAAAAACGAAATGTAACTAGACATAATAAGGAACAACTTTTATGAAGACAACTTTGCCAAAATCCTACTGTACAAATGACCAATGGAACAGTAAACATAATGTTCGAAATCTGAAAATTGTGAATAACCAACACTAAGCTTTGAAATGGTATTAGCAACCAATGCCAACAACTTTAGAATGCAAAATGTGGTATGTTAGGGGATATTAAAACCAATATACCTATTGTCTACGAAAAAGTCAACATTTTAGTTGACTAATGAAATGAATGGTAACCTTACATGTAAAGTATAAATATTTAAGAAATGATTTTGTAATATGCCCTAGTAGGCCTAATGTGATTGGGTTGGATAGGTTGGCATGCCAATAGGATTCTGATAGCAATACTGTGTATGTTGTATGGCTCCATGCCATTATGTGATATGATAGTGTAACGATCGAGAACCAACCACTAGAGGAATTGTCCGCTTTGGCCATAAGCCTCACGGTTTTGTCCCATAGGTGGAATGGAGAACTTCCCAGGAGGTCACCCATCCTAGGATTTCTCTCAAGCGAGCACGGTTAACCCTGGAGTTCTTCCAACTCTCCAGGCCATTCCACCAAAAGGCGCCTCTAGTGATTAGTTCCCCCATCTTATATATCATTACTTTTGAGCCCAAGACTATCTCTGTGCTTTGCCGATGTGGGATTTGCCTAAGGGACCTTTCTCCCCCCCTTTCGGGACTCAGCGTCCTCGCTAAGGTTTGCCCCACCATCGCCCAAGAGGACAAGCGAGCGGCTCTGATACCACAAATGTAATGGCCCGACCCACTAGTGATATTGTCCACTCTGGGCCGAAGCCCTCACGGTTTTAAAACGCGTCACTAGGAGTTACGAACTATCAACTTATGAACCCAGCATCTCTCCCGTGTTTTGTCGATGTGGGATTTGCCTAGGGTGTTACAATCCACCCCCCTTATGGGACTCAGCGTCCTCGCTGAGGTTTGCCCCACCATCATTCAAGGTTGCACACGAGCGCTCGATACCACAAATGTAACGCCCTACCACTAGTGATATTGCCCGCTCGGGTGAAGCCCTCACGGTTTAAAACGCGTCACTAGAGGTTAGGAACCTCCATCTTATGAACCCAAAGATCTCTCCCGTGTTTTGTCGATGTGGGATTTGCCTAGGTGTTACAATCCACCCCTTATGGGACTCAAAGATCTCGCTGAGGTTTGCCCCACCATCGCTCAAGGTTGCACGCGGAGCGGCTCTGATACCACAAATGTAATGGCCCGGCCTACTAGTGATATTGTCCGCTCTGGGCCGAAGCCCTCACGGTTTTAAAACGCGTCACTAGGAGTTACGAACTATCAACTTATGAACCCAGCATCTCTCCCGTGTTTTGTCGATGTGGGATTTGCCTAGGGTGTTACAGATAGCCTATGGCTATACTGATTATGATGTTATACTTAGCTTTATGCCTTATTGCTTTTATGGCTTATTAGCCATTCTGTCTGCACACCGGGAAACACATTGTGACCAATGGTGTGACGGCCCGAGGTGCTTGGTACCCAGTGCTAGTTTACCCGTTTATCTAGTCCGGTCAATTTGTATAGGTTACTTGGGCATGGAAAAGTATAATTGTAATTGAATTGATTTTTAAAGAGCGTAAGGAAATTAAATATCAAATAAAGAACAAAAATGATTAAAATGAAAAGAGGCTAAAAAATTATCAAGAAAATGATCAATAAAATATTAGAAAGAGTTAATATCATAAAATGTAATTAGTCTTCGACTAAATAATAAGTTAGTAATTATTCATTTCTTATAAGAATAATAACTAGAAAATTTTTACTTTTATTTGCATACTATATTTTCTTGTATTATTGGCACCACTAAGCTTTATGCTTAGCGCGTCACTTTTGCAACACGTAGGTACTGAAGATTTGGACAAAGAGCCCAATAGACCACAGACTAGGTGAAGTCATTCACAGTTCTGCATAGTTTCCATGTCACCTCACAGGCTACAGTGCATTGGTAGGACACTAGGTCCCATTTTGTATTTTGTGATTTTGTAAGTTTTGTAATTAAACTCTTATTTTATCATGTATATTTGAAATCTATGTAATATAATTCTGTATTAATGTAAATATTTGTAACTTTGTGATTATAAATACCATGTGAGAATTTATTTATGATTTGAGCATGATGATGATGTGAAATGAATGAATGACAAATGGAGGAATTGTTAAGAAATTGTTGTAAATTGATGTGATACAAATGGAGTTTGAGAATAATTGGAAATTATTGGAAGTGTTTTCTACAGGTTCCGAATAACTGTTTTATCCATTTTTAGCCAGTACTCCGCCAGATTTTCTATAAAATTTTCGGAACCCCAAATGAATTTATAATTTCAATAAATGAATTAAATGAGTTAATATTCACAAATTGTATTTCATATCCATGAAGAAATAAATTAAGGAAGAATAAAAATTATTGAAATAAAATATGGTGTTCCAGTACACTGTGTGGCATATCTTGCTTGGCTACACTGTAGACGGGTAAGGGGTGTCACAAAGAGGTTAGTATCTAAAAATCCCTCTTTTGGTTAGGGTTTGATTGAATTAAATGTTAATTCATAATCTTTAATAGCAAATAAAATTTTAATGCATGCTAAAATATGTTTTGGTATGCAATTGGGCATTGGAAATTGATTAGGTTTATAAGACACTTTGTATGGTGCATCTAACCTTAGAAATAATTTTTGAAATTCAAGGTTCTAATGTCCAATAATCACGCTTCCACTCCTTCAATTGGTATCAGAGCCACTATATTTGCCATTAAGATTGTTTATGAGGCTTAATTGTGTGATTGGATCAAATTTGGATTGATTCAAAGCTGGTTGGGCATCAAGAGGTGGCGGCATGAATGTGATGGTGCTCATGGGTGGCGGCATGGTTGAGATGCACACCCCAAGGGTGCGTTTTGGTTTTGGGCTTCTTTATGCAATTGTTGTATATCTTCAGGCCCATAATTAGGCCCATATCTAATTAAATTGTTTAAGTAGGAATTTCAATCACACAATTAATTTTTGAAAAATGTTTTAAAGGTATTAAATTTAGAAAGGGTTTCCAAATTTAAATTTATTTGAATGAGATTCAAATTTGAATTTTTGGTTAAATATGTGATATTCAATTTTATTTTTTAGTATGTATATTTTATTTATTTGTTAAATTTTAATATGCATGATGGATGATCATGGACAATAAAACACCAATGTGATTGGATTTATTTCTTTTATTTTTCTTTGGGTTGTAAAATAATTAATTTTATTTTAGCGTCATGTATTATAAATGTTGTAATAATTTGGATTGTAATTTCATTTATTTGAGGAATTTAAAGTCTATATTCTTGTAAATTCGCCTTGGTATGCCAAGGATTACACTGTAATTGGATTGCAAGGAGGTCAAGAGCATTGGTGGGACCAGTGGGAGGAAATCAAGATCAAGTGTTGATTATGTACTCCTTCAGCAACTCTTGTAAAATGAATGAATGAAATACACCTAGGAATGCTCTGATTTAATTCTTGGTGGCTTAGAATTGAATTCTTTAGAAAGTCCATGATCATACCATATTATTTGTTTATCTATGTATGCATGAGACGTATGTGAATGTATGCAAGTATATGATATATGCATGCCAATTGGATAATGTGCAAAGTGAGACCATAATAGTAATTAAGTTAACCACAAAATCTTCCAAACAAATGATTAAGTTGGAAATGGTATAATTAAGGTAATCGTATCATGGCCCTCCATTGAGGTAATTATTTTAAGAAAATTTAAATACTTGCATGTGATGCATTTATTTAAGAGATTTTCTTAAGAATAATTGTTAAGCATGAGATGTTGCAACTATGTAAATAGTTGGTGGCCAATAATGGATGTGCCTGAGGACATTAAAATTATTTGCATATTTACTGGCTCAATGGGATCAACTTAACTAATGCAAGATAAATCAATAATGGATGTGCCTGAGATTTTGAGCATTAGGGGCTAAATAATTGATTGAACCTCACATGAGATGTGATGGGCAAGGAGTTGCTCACTTATAGTTTATTATAATTTTGATAATGGATATACCTGAGGATGATCAATAAGACTATAAGAATTTAATCACCCACTAGAAATCTATTTAACTAGGATTTTTCGTTTCCTACTTTGAAAGTGTAGGATTCGCCGAGTTAGTGGGAGGACCAATTTGATTAAAAGACCATAATCATTTTGGTTAATTACTTGATACATTTACTAACTAATCTAGTTATTTTCTATAGTTAATTTTTTCAAATAATAATGAGCACACAACAACCACCACCATCCATTATCCTTGTGAGCATACTTGATCACAACAGGTTCACGGGACCTAATCTTTCTGATTGGCTCAGAAATTTAAAACTCATCCTGAACCTAGAACGTATTGGATCTGTTTTAGACTCAAAGATTACTGGTCCCTTACCTCAAGAGGCCACTTAAGAGGAACTAAACACTTTGTACAAATGGAAGGAGCATGATATGAGAGCCAAATGTTACATGCTTGCTTCTATGACTAATGAGTTACAAAGCCAACTTGAAAATATGCAGAATGCAAGTGAGATCCTCCTTCACCTGCAAGAGTTGTATGATGAGCACAGTAGGAATGTTAGGTATGAGATATCTAGACAGCTATTCCGCATGAGGATGTCTGAGGGACAGAATATAGGAGATCATGTCCACAAGATGATTCGGCTTATTGAGCAGCTGGAACATCTTGATTTTCACATGCATTTCCAACTGCAAACGGATATGATCCTTCATTCTCTGCCTGAGTCATTTAGGAATTTTGTGACAAATTTCCATATGACAAAGCAAGAGTGTACTTTGGCTGGGTTGCTTAACATGCTGGTTATTGCCTAAAAGAATATGCTAAGCAATAAAGGAAAAGAGCTGGCTTTGATTGCATCTTCTTCTTTTGCTGGAAAGTCCAAAAAGAAAAAGGGCAATAAGAATAAGAAACCTCAAATTCTTGGACCTTCCAAGAAGATAGCCAAACAAAAGGGCAAGGCCGAAGCTGACAAAGGCAAGGGAAAGTGTTTCCACTGCCAGAATGATAGGCACTGGAAAAGGAACTGCCCAGAGTATCTTACTTCTCTAAAGGACAAGAAGGATAGACCTTCAGAAGGTGTGTTTGTGTCTCGTTATTTAGATTCTGATGATACTCATAGTTCATCTACAGCTTGGGTTTTAGATACTGGTGCTAGTTCCCACATTACTTTTGATATGCAGGAACTAGTAAATAGTAGCAGCTTGCAGTCATGAGATATTAGACTTCGGGTTGGCAATGGCTCAACTGTTGAAGCTTTCACCATAGGATCTAAATCTTTATACATGTATGGACATGTTTTGTATTTAAATAATATTTTGTATGTACCTGATACTTTTAAGAATATCATTTCTATATCTAGTTTGCCTAGAAATGGCTATGAATTTCAGTTCACAAATGATGTTTGAAATATTTTGTAACATCCTCACTTTAGCTAGTCCGTACAGTCTACTGTTCCGGTGATCGGTGTCGGTCCGGACAGCTAGAATGTATGGAAAAATATTTAAACTAAAGTGAGGGACTATAATTAACTCAAATATTAATAAGAAAAATTTAGCAAAAATTTTAGAAATAAAATACAACCAAGTTAAATGAGCTAGGTGCTAGCGATGGGTAACCTAGCGAGAAGTTGGTTTCGCAACTAGGAGCCCTAGACAGGGAAAAAATTATAAAATAATTTTTGGGACTCCAGAGAAGGGTTATTGAGGTTCTTATGGCATTAGAATGCCAAGAAAATACTTAGAAAAATTTTTCAATCGGTACAGACAATTTTGGCCCGTTAAGCCAAACGGAGGGCATTTTGGTCATTTCGCCTTCAGAGGTGATTTTTGGCCGACTTGTCCAGTTAAGTAAATAATTATTATGACATAAAATGTGAATAAATATTACTAAAAGTTGAATTGAAAATGAGTAGAAAAGAAAAGAAAAAAAAATGAATTAAATGGGAATTTATGACATCACATGATGTCATTAGTGTGCCTTCACCCACTCAAGTGTTGACACATGGCATAAATATGTTTAAAAAGACAAAATGGGCTGAAAAATGAGAGAAAGAAATCAGATTTCCATTTCCTCTTCTTCCTGTCAGAAACCAATTTTCCCTAACCTCCATGGATAAGCTTTTTCAAGCTTGATTTTCCCTAGCTTCCACACCATAAAAGCCCTAGTTGTATTCACAAAAAATTCACCCCACACCTTGAGAAAGCTTTGGGCAGCAAAATCTTGAAGAAAAATTAAAGTTTTGGTTGGCTTGGATTTGAGCTAAAAGAGGTTAGTGACCAAAACCTTAAATTTAAATTCAATTCCATGTTTAAGCATTATATTGGTGATTAAATGACAAAGAAACTTGATGAAAGACATTGGTATGCCATCCCTTATTTTTGGCAGCCATGGTTAGGGTTTGATGGTGTTGAGTTTAATGAAGTTAAAAGGGTATTGGGGCTGCCCACAATGTGTATTTGCTAAGTAGATTAAAGAAATAAAGTGAAAATGCAAGTTTGATAATGTTGAGTTAGGGTTTGGAGGGGGGAAAATGAGACTTTGATCTTGTGATGATAGAAGTAGGTTTTAATGGTCAATTAGTGACCATTTGGTTTGGTTTGAACCAGAAATGAAGTGAATTGGGTTGTGGGATTTGAGGTTGGAGTGGCTGCCTTGGGTGACCTACAGGTGTGGCTGTGAGTCCAGCCTGTTTGGACAGCCATAACTTTAATTGTAGAGGTTCAATTGGTGTTTGGCCAATTGTACATAAAACTAGACACATAATGGCACAACTTTGATGAAGAAACCATGCCCAGAAAACCAAACCAACTTGACCAAAAGCTTGCCCTAATTCGGGTGACCTGCACTCTGCCTGGGCAAAATGACCAAATGAACAGTGTTTGGTCATTTGGCGATAACTAAATGTAGAAAGGTCTAATTGACCTGAAATTTTACCAGAAACAAGGTGACATATAGACCAACAACTTTCATGAAGAAACCTGACCCAAATTATGATCATAACCTAGTCAAATTGCCAACCAAACTTGAGACACCAAATCTGGCAGAATCAGTTTTGCCCAGAATTTTGGAATCTGCCCAATCCGGCCAGTTATGGTGTTTAGGCTATAACTTGAGTTACAAAACTCCAAATGGAGTGATTCAAAAAAATAAATTCATCTAGATAAAATAAGGAACAACTTTCATGTTGATCACTTTTCCAAAATACCACTGCAAAGGTGACTAATGGAACAGTAAAGTTAAAGCATGAAAACTGAAAATTTTGTCTAATTATCATTAAGCTTAGAGATGGTGTTGGCAACCAATACCAACAAGTTTAAAATGTAAAATGTGGTATGTTGATAATATTTAACCTAATTTACCTATTTTCAATGCAAAAGTCAACATTTTGGTTGACTAATGAAATGAATAGTAATTATTAAAATTTCAATTTCAAAGAATTACACAAATTAAAAGTGTTAAATGCCCTAGTAGTCCTAATGTGATTGGTTTGGATAGGTTGGCATGCCAATAGGGTTCTGTTAGCAGCACTGCATATGGCTTCATGCCATTCTGTATTTCATGGCATCCCATGCCATTCTGTAACATAATAGCCTTTGGCTATGATAGTGAGTTGTTATACTTGGATTTAACCCCCGATAATTATTACAGCTTATTAGCTGTTCTGTTGCACACCGGGAGACACAATGTGACCGATGGTGTGATAGTCCGAGGTACTTAGTACCCTGTGCCAGTTTACCCGTTTATCGATCCACCAACTAGTATAGGTTACTCGGGCAGTGTTAATAAATCTTACTCAACTTTAATCGAATAATATTGCAATAAATATTTGAAATTTAGTCCACCTAAAAATGTAAACCTACATTATGCATATTTTATTATATTTTATTTTATTCTATTTTATATTGTCACCACTAAGCAGAATTGCTTAGCGCGTCGCTTTTGCCACGCGCAGGTACTGGAGATTTAGCTGGGGAGTCCAGCAGACCGCATACTGGGTGAGCCATCATATCTGCACTCAGAGTTCAGAGTCACCTCACATTGCAGTGTATTTGGTAGGACATTAGGCCATCTGGGATATTTTGATATTTTGTTATTTTTTATTTTGTAAACTTTTGTTATGTACATTATAAACTCATGTACTTATATTTTTGCTGTAATTATCTATGAATTGTGTTCAGAATTAAATATGAGTATTTCTCATTGAACTTGGTGAATATGAGTTGAATGTAAATTTTGGAATACTGAATTTATTTGAGAAATGATTGAGATTGAGATTGTAATTATATTGGGAGTGTTTTTAAACAGGTGCAGAAGAACTGTTTTCCAAAATCTAGCCGGCACTCTGTCGGATTTTCTATAAAATTTTCGGTAAATATAGATTTTTTTCAAAAATTGTAAATAAATAAATAAAAAGGGATAAATTGAAATTAAAACATGAATTGATGTTCCGACACACTGAGTGGCATAACTTGCTCGGCTACACTGTAGACGGGTAAGGGGTGTCACATATTTATTTTAAAAATAAATATGTTTGCTTGTGTTATATGCATGATGGACTTTATTATTTAGATAATAATGTTAAATACAAATCTAATGCAATCAATCTAATTGAATGTAATGCCATGATGAAAATCAACTCAAGTTCAAAATATATTTGGCACTTAAATTTAGGTCGTGTTGCAGAAGATACGATTGCAAAGCTGAAGAAAATGGGGATTTATCCCCATTGGGTTCTGAACCCACTCCAACTTGTGAATCCTTCCTTCAAGGCAAAATAACTAGATCACCTTTTGTTGGATAAGGGTTAAGAGCTGAAAATATTTTGGAATTGATACATAGTGATGTATGTGGTCCATTTAAGGAAATGACTAGAGGTGATTTTCATTACTTTATTACCTTTACTGATGATAAATCAAGGTTTGGGTATTTATATTTGATGAAATACAAACATGAATCCTTTGAAAAGTTCAAAGAATTTAAATGTGAAGTAGAAAAACAAACAGAAAAAAGTATTAAAACTCTTCGATCAGATCATGGAGGTGAATACTTAAGTACTTAATTTGATGAATACTTGAAAGAGCATGGCATTATCTCCCAGCTGACTCCTCCAGGAATGCCACAATTAAATGGTATGTCTGAAAGGAGAAATGGTACCCTATTAGATATGGTACACAATATCATGAGCTATACTGATATGCTAGTCTCTTTTTGGGGATTTACATGAGAATCAGCTTTACACATCCTGAATAGGATTCCATCAAAGTCAGTCTCTTCCACACCTTATGAGATATGGCATGGAAGAAAACCAAGTCTTAAACATGTTAAGCATTAGGGTTGTTCAGCTTATATTAAAAAGCTGAACACTGATAAATTGAAAACTAGATCAGAAAAATGTTAATTTGTTGGATATCCAAAAGAAAGTTTTGGATATTATTTTTATTTGCCTACATCACAAAAGGTTGTGGTAAGCAGAGATACCATATTTCTTGAACAACAGTTTATTCAAGAAGTTGGTAAAGGAAGACTAATAGAGTTAGAATTACAGAATTATGACCAACCAATAAATCAAATGGATGTAGATCCATTTAGTCAACCAATAATGATTCTGATTTTCAATTAGATATGGATGATAGAAAGTCTACCTCTGGGTTTGCATTCATTTGTAATGGAGGTACAGCCAGTTGGAAGAGTTCCAAATAGAGTATGACTGCTGATTCCACTGTAGAGGGCAAGTACATTGCTGCATCAGATTCTGCAAAAGAGGCTGTTTGGATAAAGAAGTTCATGACAGAACTTGCAGTAGTTCCTTCCATTGAGTTAGTAGTTCCTCTCTATTGTGACAATAATGGAGCAATCATATAGGCTAAGAAACCACGGTCTCACAAGAAATTCAAACACATAAAAAGGCGCTATCATTGTAACACCCTCGTTTGCATAGCCTAGTAGATTTCACTGTTCCGGTGACCGGTTTCGATCCGGACAATTAAGGGGATTAGAACCATGCTTAAGACAACTAGAGAAACCATAAACACAAATAATTAGTAATGTTCAATTAGTTAAGTATAAATAAGAAAAACAGAACATAAGAGGTTAAACGAGTCGAGAGTCACAGCGATGGGTGACCTCCTCGGGAATGACTGCGAAGTCGTTTTAAACTCAAATTTCGAACCGTAAAATGTGACGCTGCGGTCCTTAGGACCCTTATGAACACAGTGGAAAAGAGAAAATCACAAAAAGAACTGTTAAGCCAGTCAAATAATTAGGTCAAGGAGTCGAAAGAAATATGGAATTATTTACAAACCGGGATGAACCGGCGAGGGGCAATTTGGTCAATTGACCTCGAGAGCTGACTCCTGACCTAACTGTCAAATAAAATCGAAGAAAAGAAAATTTCGTGATCGAGAATTAAATTAAAGAACTAATAGAAAAATAAAAAAAAAAGAGAGGAAAATAAAAAAGTAAAAAGGTGATGACATCATGCATGACATCATGCATGATGTCATAAAAGTTATAATTAATAAATTAATTAAATTGATTTGTGGTCTTCTATAAGCCATGTTTATAAAATAAAAGAAAAGAAAAAAAAATGGTCATCTTCCCACTTTCCCGTCCACACTCTCTCTCTCTCTCTTTTCTCCTTTGTTCCTCCATAGCCATGAAAAATCAAGCTTTTAAAGCTTGAATCAACCCCATAAATCCCACAAATTTCTTATGTAAATCTTATTGTTGGATCTTGACAAGCTTATTGAGAACAAAAAGAAAGAAGAAATTAGAAGAATTGGAGCTTTTGGGAAAACTTCAATTGAAGTAAGTTGATCCAACCTTTCTTTAAGCAAAAATGTTTGAATTAGAGTAGAAATGGATAGAATAACATGAAAAATTAAGAAAATTATGTTTGAGAACAAACATGTAAATTTCAGCCAGCCATGGGATTGTGAAGTGTTGATATGTTTTAGTTGAAGTAAATATTGAGCAAGTAGATGTGATTGGCACACTTTGATTTGATGAATTTTAATAAATTAGAAATTAGGGTTTGAATTTAGGGTTTGTGAACCAAAATTTGGAGAAATGCATAAATGATATCTTTGACCACTTGTGAGCTGAAAAATGGTCAATAATGACCAAAGGAGATGTGTTTGAATTGTTGGAAGTGAAGCCAAATTCGGAGGTTGAATGGTCATGCTGCTGGCAGCATGACCAAGCCAACTTTGAAGGACCAAAACGGAAATTTTACAAGTCCAATTGATATGCCACCAATTGGGGATGAAAATAGACATAAAATGACACAATTTTCATTAAGGAACCATGCCCAAAAACTGACCAAAACTTAGTGAACCAATTGACCAAAGTGAAATGAGAGCAGGCTGCCACTGCACAAACTGACCAAATGAACAGTAACTGTTCATTTGGTCATAACTCGAGCTAGGAAGGTCAAAATGACCTGAAATTTTATCAGTAATTAGATAAGACATAGATCTAAAACTTTCATGAAGAACACCACCCCAAATTATGCCATTAACCTAATCACATTATTGGGCAAAGTTGAGTTACTGAACTTGCAAAACTGCAGATTTCCATTTGAATAATAAAGTTCCAATGGCTATAACTCTCTCTGAAAAACTCCGATTTAGATGGAAACCTAAGACATAGTAGAACATTTCGTATGAAGGAAATTATACCAAATTATGGACTTAACTTGATCAAATTATTGAATGAAATTGGACCAAAAATCTGCCAGGACCAAAATTGCAGTATGAACAGTGCACGTAAACAGTAAATGTATTTTGGCTATAACTTGAGCTACAAAACTCCAATTGGGGTGATCCAAAAATGAGAATACACTTAAGACAATAAGGAAGATTTTCTATGAAGGAATGTTTGCCAAATTCTAGCAGTAGATTGACCAATGGAATAGTGCAACTAGGAGTACCAAAACTAAAATTTGACAATTTTGCAAAAATGACTTAAGCTTTGAGGAAATGACCAAAACCAACAAGTTTGGTGACCAAAATGTGGTATGTGGGTGAATTTGGAGTTGCCATACCTATTAAGCCTTAAAGAGTCAACAATTTGACTTAAATAGTGTAGTGAATAGTAACCCGAAACACAAAAACTTCGAGAACGTCGAATTTAACGCAATAGAACTAGTAAAAATGAAGTGAAATTTATTTTTGGATTTATGCTAAGTTATGGTACTGAAACACTGTGAAACTGTATGTTTTAGCTGAAAAAGACTTGGAAATTCGAAAAGACTGAGTCAAGGCTTCAAGGCAACTCAAGTCAGGTTTGTGCACAATAATAATTGTTTAAATATTTAATCTCAAAAAAATTTGACTTCTTTGATTAATTATGTACTGTGTTGCCATTTTATAATCGTAAATGTGACTTTGGAAATTAAATAGATTTCTCATAAATTGTTTGAATAAATTGATTTGAATTGATTTTATGTTCACACTTAGCATGACAGTATCACATTATTCCTCCTCCATTTATGGGGTTGAGATCGTTTATTTTCCTCCCTCTCTGGCTTGCCAGTTGAGGTTGTAGATCGGAAGAGTACTCATTAGCTAGCTAGCCACCTCCCTCATTGATTTCGATTAATGGGGTTGAGATTGCTTTGTCGTGGTGTACAACGAGGTATTGATCGGAAATTTTGTGTCATGGCTTAAATTGTGTATGACTTTGGCAACACTGTGTTTATGAAATTGTTTGACTAAACTGTGTTTAATAGATTATTTGACAAAATGGTGTTATTATGAACTTTGATATTTGTGAAATGTGATTGAGAAATATTTAAATTGTGTTTGGCAATGAATGATTTAATTATTGTATTTTAAATTTTTATTGTGCACCACTGAGTATTTTTATACTCAGCGATAGCTTATTTTGCTGTTGCAGATAAGAGCAAGGAGAAAGCAGCAGAGTGAGCTGCTGTTAAATCGAGGACTACTCTGACCATTTTGTACGGGCATTATTTTATACCCTTGTAGATAATCTTGATGTAAATATAAAAATGTTGTATGTATCAATGAAAGTTGAGCAGTTGTAAATAAATTGTAATAATATTTTTTTTGGATTTCCTTCTGTAAATTAATATTTGTACTTATGAATTTCTTACTTTATGCTTTGTGATTGGAAATATTAAATATTTTGAGATGACAAGTCTTGAATTGTATTATGAAATTATTTTGAAGTGCGTTGAGCTGAGTTGATTGAGTTATTGAAGGTTGGGAGTTGTGAAATATTTTTGGAAGTGTTTTTTTAGGTATTTGAAGAACTGTTTTCTCTAGTTTTCAAACGGAACTCTGTCAAAATTTTTATAAAATTTGCGGCAAAATTTAAAATGGAAAAAATTTTTACTAGTATTTAAGCTTTGAATAAATGGTTTTTAAATCTCACTAAAATGCTCACCACTTTAAAAATGTAAGAAAATCGTTTTAAAATCCCTTGTAGGGTACTTAATGAGTTAACGGTAGGTGAAGTTCGGTAGTTCATTAAGTATTCTACGGGATCATGTTATGCCTTACGGAGGGGTAAGGTGTGACATGTTTTAGTGGTATCAGAGCATGGTTTTTCTATAAATTTTGACTATGCATATGAATATTTCTTTAATAAGTACAACTGCTCAAGTGTCTTTAATTGATACATGTGACATATTTACATCATGAATATGCATTAACGGAGGTCAGCCTCCTTGTGTTTAATCTCAGGAAGTAGAAATTTGAGAAAACGGAATGGAAGGAGGAGATCATTCCGAAGAAAAATCTGTTGAGGCTGAGGTTCAAGGGGAAGCCCTAGAACTCCAGAACGTGAGTGGGTCAGCCAGTCCAGCTCCTGCACCAGCACTGCAGTTTCCTGTTCAATTTGTACAGCAGATAGCTGCGTTCTTCCAGCAAATGGCGGGTAATGTGCCACCCCAAGCTCAGATGCCAGTACCTGTAGCACAACCACAGCCCTCCGCTCGGCAATATGAAAAACTGATGAAATTTGGGGCCACCGAGTTTAAAGGCACTGTGGATCCACTGGAAGCAGAATAGTGGTTGGAAAGAATGGAACGAGTTTACAGAAAACTGCAGTGTATGGAAGAAATAAAGTTTGAGTGTTCTGTTTCCTTGTTACAAGGGGATGCATATGGATGGTGGAAGACCATCCCCCACAGCCTAGTTGAGCCACCTGTGTTGACATGGACAGACTTCCTGAGGGAATTCAGGCAGAAGTGGGTTCCTGATGCATATGTAGATAAGAAATTACAAGAATTCCTGAGTTTGAAGCAAGGGGACCGAACCATAGCAGAGTATGAGAGAGACTTCTTAAGGCTAAGCCACTATGCTGGAAGCTTAGTCTCCACCCCCAGAGACAGATGCAAGAGGTTTGAGTCCGGGCTAAGGCCAAGTCTGAGGATGCAAGTTGTGGGTTTTAGACATTAGGATTTCGCTGAATTGATCTCACAGGCCCTGGAACTAGAAAGAATAGAATCAAAAGGGGCAGTGAAGAAGGGTCCTCAAGAGAAGGCTGAAAAGACTACTGGACAAGCATCTGAAAGTGGTTCTGGCAAGAAGAAACAGTTTGGGGGATCTAGCTCCCGTAAATCTGGCAGAGGCAGATTTTCTGGGCAAAGACCACCCCGGTCTGGTCAGCAGACCCAACCAGCATCCAGAGGAGCTCTATCAGTACGGTAGTGCGAAACTTGTGGTAAAACTCATGGAGGGGTTTATTTAAAGGCCACCGGTGCATGTTTTAACTGTGGAGGGAGCGGACATTTCGCGAAGGATTGCACTAGTCCGCGCCGGCCTGGATCTTTTGCTACATCGGAAGGATCAACCCAAGTCTCTGCACCTAAAGGGTCACCATCAGCTGCTAAAGGTAGAGGCAGAGGTAGGGGTCCTGGTAGCACTCCTGGAAGTCAGAGCACTGTTAACCAGCCAGCACCCAGTGGCGCACCAGTCAGAGTGTATACCATGCTTCAGAGGGAGGAGGCTGAAACATCAGATGTAGTAGCTGGTATTTTCTCCATCCTTGACCAAGATGTGTATGTGTTATTTGATCCTGGCTCCACACATTCGTATGTTAGTGCTAGTGTGATGTGTTCTACTACTATTCAGTGTGTACCAATGGACTATGATGTGCTAGTAACTAGTCCATTAGGCCAGGAGGTCAGGGTAAATAGGCTATTTAGAGACTGTCCTTTGGTGATCCAAGGACACACTTTTCTGTCTGATTTAATTGAAATGCCCTTCAGAGATTATGACATTATCTTGGGCATGGATTGGTTAGCCAGGCATCATGCTATGATTGACTGTAGACTGAAGACAGTCACTTTTGGTCTTCCTCAGTATGGTGATGTAGTAATACATGGGGAGAGATAATTATTACCTTCAAACATCATTTCAGCTGCACTGGCCAAAAAAATGATTAGAAAAGGGTGTGAGGCGTACTTGGCACATGTGATAGACACCCAAGTGGGGAGTCCAGCATTGAGGGATATCCCTACTGTATGTGACTTTCCGGATGTGTTTCCTGATGAATTGCCAGGATTACCTCCAGAAAGAGAAGTGCAGTTTGAAATTGATGTTACACCTGGTGTGGACCCAATCTCCATAACACCATACAGAATGGCACCAGTAGAACTAAAGGAATTGAAAGTACAGTTACAAGAGTTGCTTGACAAGGGCTTCATCCGCCCTAGTGTGTCACCTTGGGGAGCACCGGTGTTGTTTGTCAAGAAGAAGGATGGCACTCTCCGGTTATGCATTGACTATCGGCAGTTGAATAAGGTGACAACAAAGAACAGATACCCATTGCCCCGTATTGATGATTTATTTGAGCAGTTGAGGGGTGCAGCTGTGTTCTCCAAAATTGACTTGAGATCAGGTTATTATCAGCTGAAAGTACAAGAGCAGAGTATTCCTAGAACTGCCTTCAGAACCCGCTATGGCCATTATGATTTCTTGGTCATGCCATTCGGGTTAACTAATGCTCCGACTGCTTTTATGGATCTCATGAACACTATCTTCAGACCATATCTCGACCAGTTTGTTGTGGTATTTATCGATGATATATTGGTTTATTCGAGGAATGCAGAAGAGCATGATAGACATCTGCGGATTGTACTACAGACTTTGAGGGAGAAACAACTATATGCCAAATTGTCGAAATGTGAATTTTAGCTGAAGGAGATATCCTTTTTGGGGCACATAGTATCAGCAGAGGGTATTAAGGTAGATCCTAGCAAGATTGAAGCTGTCCTTAATTGGAAGCCACCCAGAAATATCACTGAGATTCACAGTTTTTTGGGGTTAGCGGGATACTACCATCGATTTGTGAAGGGATTCTCCATGTTGGCATCTCCATTGACCAAGCTACTTAGAAAGGATGTGAAATTTCAGTGGACGGACAAATGCCAGCAAAGTTTTGATGAATTGAAGAGATGTTTGACAGAGGCTCCAGTCCTGAATTTACTTACACCGGGTAAAGAATATACAATTTACAGCGATGCTTCTCACAATGGGTTAGGTTGTGTGTTGATGCAAGATCGAAATGTCATTGCCTATGCATCACGCCAGCTAAAACTGCATGAGAGGAATTATCCGACACATGATTTGGAGCTTGCAGCTATCGTGTTTGCTCTTAAGATCTGGAGACATTATTTATATGGGGAGAAGTGCTACATCTACACAGAACATAAGAGTTTGAAGTATTTGGGCACCCAAAAAGAGTTGAATTTGAGACAGAGGAGATGGTTAGAGTTGATAAAAGACTACGATTGCTTGATAGACTATCAGCCAGGGAAAGCTAATGTTATGGCTGACGCCTTAAGTCACAAGACTATGGCAAGTCTACAAGTTACTCCCTTGTCTTTGGTGCATGAGTTAAGGTCACTGCATGCCAGCTTAGAGATTAATGATGAGGGGAAGACAGCAGTTGCATGGCATGTACAGCCAGTGTTAATTGATCAGAATAGAATGGCTGCTCAAAATGATGAAAAGTATCAGAAGCTGTTGGAAGAAGTTCGGCAGGGCAAGAAACCAGAGTTCTCAATCAGAGATGATGGTCTATTGCTACACCAGGGTAGAATATGTGTTCCTAATGATGTTGATTTGAGGCAAATCATTTTGAAGGAAGCACATGAGTCTCCTTTTGCCATGCATCCTGGTGGTACAAAAATGCATAGAGGGCTAAAGGAGCATTACTGGTGGATGGGTATGAAGAGAGATATGGCAGAGTTTGTATCCAAATGCCTGACTTGTCAGTAAGTAAAGGCAGAGCATCAAGTACCAACTGGGTTGTTACATCCACTACCAATGCCAGAATGGAAATGGGAAAGAATAACGATGGATTTTGTAATGAGACTTCCGCAGACACAGAAGAGTCATGATGCAGTATGGGTCATTGTCGACAGACTAACTAAGTCTGCTCATTTTCTGCCAGTCCGAATGGACTACAGTCTAGACAGATTGGCCAGGTTGTACATTGATGAGATTGTGAGACTTCATGGAGTGCCAGTATCCATTGTATCAGACAGAGATCCTAGGTTCACTTCTAGATTCTGGGGTAGTCTTCAGAGAGCCCTAGGAACTAGATTGAACTTCAGTACTACATTCCACCCACAGACAGATGGCCAGTCTGAGAGGGTAATTCAGATCTTGGAGGACATGCTACGAGCTTGTGTGATTGAGTTTGAGGGTAATTGGGATACACACTTGCCTTTGATTGAGTTTGCTTATAACAACAGCTACCAATCAAGCATTGGGATGCCTCCATATGAAGCATTGTATGGTAGGAAATGTAGAACCCCATTGTGTTGGGATGACGTGGGTGAAAGAAAAATGATTGGACCCGAAATTGTTCAACAGACTGAAGAGAATATCAGGGTGATCAGAGGTCGACTTAAAGCTGCATCAGACCGTCAAAAGTCCTATGTTGATTTGAAAAGAAGGGATATTGAGTATGTAGTGGGTGAGAAAGTTTTCCTCAAGGTTTCTCCTTGGAAGAGGATTATGAGATTCGGCAGGAAGGGAAACTAAGTCCTCGTTTTATCGGGCCATATGAGGTATTGGAAAGAGTGGGTCCTTTGGCATATCGTTTGGCACTACCCCCAGAGTTGGAGAAGATACAAAATGTCTTCCATGTGTCTATGTTAAGGAGGTATCGATCAGACCCATCTCATGTACTACTAGTAGAAGAAATTGAAGTGAATCCAGACCTCACATATGAAGAAGAACCCATAAAGATTCTGGCTTATGAGGTGAAGCAGCTATGAAATGAACAGATACCATTGGAAAAAGTGCTGTGGAACCATCATTCGGGCTAAGAAGCTACTTGGGAACGAGAGGAGGACGTGAGGAGACAATACCCACAGCTGTTCAGAGATTGATACCAGATAAAATTTCGAGACGAAATTTAATTTAAGGGGGGAGAATTATAACACCCCCGTTTGCATAGCCTGGTAGATTTCACCGTTCCGGTGACTGGTTTCGGTCCGGACAATTAAGGGGATTAGAACCATACTTAAGACAACTAGAGAAACCATCAACACAAATAATTAGTAATGTTCAATTAGTTAAGTATAAATAAGAAAAACAGAACATAAGAGGTTAAACGAGCCGAGAGTCACAGCGATGGGTGACCTCCTCGGGAACGATTGCGAAGTCATTTTAAACTCAAATTTCGAACCATAAAATGTGACGTTGTTGTCCTTAGGACCCTTATGAACACAGTGGAAAAGAGAAAATCATGAAAAAGAACTGTTAAGCCAGTCAAATAATTAGGTCAGGGAGCCGGAAGAAATATGGAATTATTTGCAAACCGGGATGAACCGGCGAGGGGCAATTTGGTCAATTGACCCCGAGAGCTGACTCCTGACCTAACTGTCAAATAAAATCGGAGAAAAGAAAATTTCGGGATCGAGAATTAAATTAAAGAACTAATAGAAAAATAGAAAAAAAAAGAGAGGAAAATAAAAAAGTAAAAAGGTGATGACATCATGCATGACATCATGCATGATGTCATAAAAGTTATAATTAATAAATTAATTAAATTGATTTGTGGTCTTCCATAAGCCAAGTTTATAAAATAAAAGAAAAAAAAATGGTCATCTTCCCACTTTCCCATCCACACTCTCTCTCTCTCTCTTTTCTCCTTTGTTCCTCCATAGCCATGAAAAATCAAGCTTTTAAAGCTTGAATCAACCCCATAAATCCCACAAATTTCTTATGTAAATCTTATTGTTGGATCTTGACAAGCTTATTGAGAACAAAAATAAAGAAGAAATTAGAAGAATTGGAGCTTTTGGGAAAACCTCAATTGAAGTAAGTTGATCCAACTTTTTCTTTAAGTAAAAATGTTTGAATTAGAGTAGAAATGGATAGAATAACATGAAAAATTGAGAAAATTATGTATGAGAACAAAGATGTAAATTTCAGCCAGCCATGGGATTGTGAAGTGTTGATATGTTTTAGTTCAAGTAAATATGTGTACAAGCCTAATTGAGCAAGTAGATGTGATTGGCACACTTTGATTTGATGAATTTTAATAAATTAGAAATTAGGGTTTGAATGTTAGGGTTTGTGAACTAAAATTTGGAGAAATGCATAAATGATATCTTTGACCACTTGTGAGCTGAAAAATGGTCAATAATGACCAAAGGAGATTTGTTTGAATTGTTGGAAGTGAAGCCAAATTCGGAGGTTGAATGGTCATGCTGCTGGCAGCATGACCAAGCCAACTTTGAAGGACCAAAACAGAAATTTTACAAGTCCAATTGATATGCCACCAATTGCGGATGAAAATAGACATAAAATGACACAATTTTCATTAAGGAACCATGCCCAAAAACTGAACAAAACTTAGTGAACCAATTGACCAAAGTGAAATGAGAGCAGGCTGCCACTGCACAAACTGACCAAATGAATAATAACTGTTCATTTGGTCATAACTCGAACTAGGAAGGTCAAAATGACCTGAACTTTTACCAATAATTAGATAAGACATAGATCTAAAACTTTCATGAAGAACACCACCCCAAATTATGCCATTAACCTAATCAAATTATTGGGCAAAGTTGAGTTACTGAACCTGCAAAACTGTAGAATTCCATTTGAACAGTAAAGTTCCAATGGCTATAACTCTCTCTAGAAAACTCCGATTTAGGTGAATCTTGAACCGATGGAAACCTAAGACATAGTAGAACATTTCGTATGAAGGAAATTAGACCAAATTATGGACTTAACTTGATCAAATTATTGAATGAAGTTTGACCAAAAATCTGCCAGAACCAAAATTGCAGTATGAACAGTGCACGTAAACAGTAAATGTATTTTGGCTATAACTTGATCTACAAAACTCCAATTGGGGTGATCCAAAAATGAGAATACACTTAAGACAATAAGGAAGATTTTCTATGAAGGAATGTTTGCCAAATTCTAATAGTAGATTGACCAATGAAATAGTGCAACTAGGAGCACTAAAACTAAAATTTGACAATTTTGCAAAAAGGACTTAAGCTTTGAGGAAATGACCAAAACCAACAAGTTTGGTGACCAAAATGTGGTATGTGGGTGAAGTTGGAGTTCCCATACCTATTAAGCCATAAAAAGTCAACAATTTGACTTGAATAGTATAGTGAATAGTAACCCGAAACACAAAAACTTCGAGAACGTCGAATTTAATGCAATAGAACTAGTAAAAATGAAGTGAAATTTATTTTTGGATTTATGCTAAGTTATGATACTGAAACACTGTGAAACTGTGTGTTTCAGCTGAAAAAGACTTGGAAATTCGAAAAGACTGAGTCAAGGCTTCAAGACAACTCAAGTCAGGTTTGTGCACAATAATAATTGTTTAAATATTTTAATCTCAAAAAAAATTGACTTCTTTGATTAATTATGTATTGTGTTGCCATTTTATAATCGTAAATGTGACTTTGGAAATTAATTAGATTTCTCATAAATTGTTTGAATAAATTGATTTGAATTAATTTTATGTTCACACTTAGCATGACAGTATCACATTATTCCTCCTCCATTTATGGGGTTGAGATCGTTTATTTTCCTCCCTCTCTGGCTTGCCAGTTGAGGTTGTAGATCGGATGAGTACTCATTAGCTAGCTAGCCACCTCCCTCATTGATTTTGATTAATGGGGTTGAGATTGCTTTGTCGTGGTGTACAACGCGGCATTGATCCGAAATTTTGTGTAATGGCTTAAGTTGTGTATGTCTTTGGCAACACTTTGTTTATGAAATTGTTTGACTAAACTGTGTTTAATAGATTATTTGACAAAATGGTGTTATTGTGAACTTTGATATTTGTGAAATGTGATTGAGAAATATTTAAATTGTGTTTGGCAATGAATGATTTAATTATTGTATTTTAAATTTTTATTGTGCACCACTGAGTATTTTTATACTCAGCGATAGCTTATTTTGCTGTCGCAGATAAGAGCAAGGAGAAAGCAGCAGAGTGAGTTGCTGTTAAATCGAGGGCTACTCTGACCATTTTGTACGGGCATTATTTTATACCCTTGTAGATAATCTTGATGTAAATATAAAAATGTTGTATGTATCAATGAAAGTTGAGCAGTTGTAAATAAATTGTAATAATATTTTTTTTTATTTCCTTTTGTAAATTAATATTTGTACTTATGAATTTCTTACTTTATGCTTTCTGATTGGAAATATTAAATATTTTGAGATGACAAGTCTTGAATTGTATTGTGAAATTTGTGACACCCCTTACCCGACTACAGTGTAGCCGAGCAAGTTATGCCACTCAGTGTGCCGAGCACTCTATTTTATCTTAATTCATTTTTATTCTTCCTTTTGAATATAACTTGTGAAATATAATTTATTTAAGCCATTTATCAAAATTATAATTTATTTTAGGTTCCGAAAATTTTAAAGAAAATCCGGCGGAGTACCGGCTAAAAATGGAGAAAACAGTTCTTCGGAACCTGTGAAAAACACTTCCAATATTCATATATTCGTATTCAATTACTCTCAAACTCCAATAATCATCATCTCAACATTTTTCAATCATTCATTTCTCAATTTCAATTTTCAATCATTCATCTCATTTGATAGTCATGTAACAATCACAGATCAATATTCACTTTTCTATTTACAAACACACTTTTCATTATTTACATGAATATCAAAATACATTACATAAGTTTCAAATACATATGAGAAAATAAAATCAATTACAAAATACCAAAATGACATCTAGCGTCCTACCAATGCACTGTAGACAGTGAGGTGACACAGAAACCGCGGTGCCTCGGGCCGTCATACCATGGGACGCAGAACGTCAACCACGTATGCAGTCAGTATGGCTAAAAAGCCATGATATCACATAATTGGCATAAAAGCCATGAATACGGGCATAAAAGCCATGAATACGGGCATAAAGCCATGAATACGGCATAAAGCCTTTCGCAGTACTGCTAAAACAATACCTTATTGGCATGCCAATCTATCCAAACCAATCACATTAGGCCTACTAGGGCATTTTGCACTTTTAAGTTTCACAATTTTTGAATTTCAAGTTTTCATGTCACTATTCATTTCATTAGTCAACTAAAATGTTGACTTTTGCATAAACAATAGGTACATTGGTTTTGACACTCCCAACATACCACATTTTGCATTCAAAACTTGTTGGTTTTAGTTACTTTCTCAAAGCTTAGGTCATTTTGGCAAAATTGCCAATTTTTGGTTTTGGTGTCACTATTCACCTCATTGGTCAACAAAAATGTTGACTTTTGGATAGAAAATAGGTGTATTGGTTTTAACACCCCAAACATACCACATTTTGTATTTAAAACTTGTTGGTATTGGTTGCCAATACCATTTCTAAGCTTAATGCTAATTGAACAAAATTTTCAGATTTGGTGCTTCATCTTTACTGTTCCATTTGTTATTTTTACAGTGGGAATTTGAGGAAATGGTAAACATGAAAGTTGTTCCTTATTCTGTCTAGTTGAATTTCCTTTTTTGAATCACTCCATTTGGAGTTTTTTATCTCAAGTTATGGCCAAAATAAGTTTACTGTTCACGCAATCGCTCATGCTGCACTTTTGGGTTTTGGCAGATTTTGGTCCAAATTTGGTCAGTAATTTGATCAAGTTAAGTTCATAATTTGGCCTAACTTTCTTCATATGAAATGTTATACTATGCCTTATGTTTTCATCGGTTCAAGAATCGCCTAAATCCGAGTTTTCTAGAGAGAGTTATAGCCATCCAAACATTACTGCTGAAATGAAAATTCTGAAAATCTCAGTACAGTAAACTTCACTTTGCTCAATGATTTGATTAGGTTAATGGCATAATTTAGATTGGTGTCCTTCATGAAAGTTGTTTGTCTATATCTTATCCTATTGCTGTAAAAAGTTCAGGTCAATTGACCAAATCTACAGTGAGTTATGGCCAAATGAACAGTTACTATTCATTTAGTCATTTCTGCAGGGGCTGTTTGCAGGGTATCCGGATTGGGGCCAAGTTTTGGTCCTCTTGCTTTGGTCTTTTGGGCATGGTTTCTTCAGAAAAAATGTGCCATTATAAGCCTAGTTTCATGTCCAATTGGCCAAACACCAATTGGACCTACATAGCCAAAGATATGGCAGTCCAAACATGCTGGACTCACAGCCTCATTTCTGCTGTCTCTTGGCAGCCTTCCCATTTCAGTTTTCCATGCATTAGCTCACTTCAAATTATGATTTACTTGCCTTAAATGGTCACTAATTGACCATTAGAATGTCCACTAATCATTTCATAAGCCAAATCAAATTTTCACTCCCAAAACCCTAGCTTAAATTCAAAATTTACACAATTTACCTTAATTAACCAACTACTTCATTATCCTTATGTTTATACACTTTAAACATAATCTCTAGTGCACTCCAAGTCCATCAAAACACTCAATCTTGTTCCTTCCATAGGGCAGCCGAAATTTATGGGCTACATACACTTAACTTTTATTCATTTGGTTCACAAATTCATACTTATTTTGAGTCATTAACATGGAATAATAGAGATATAAGTGGAATTAGGCACTAACCTCTTGTAGGGCAGAATTTTCCAACTTTAATCTTCACTTTCTTTCCTTTTCTAGGCTGCCAAACACTTCCCAAGAGGTAGAGATAAGTTTTTAGTGAAGGGACTTAGGGGTTTTAGGGTGAGGAAGCATGGAAATTTGAAGCTTTAGAAAGTTTGTTAATGGAGGAGTGAGGGAGGAGAGCTTCACGTTTTGAGAAAGAAGAAGAAGAAGATGACCAGAATTTTTGGTCCATTTTGTATGTTTTAAGTGATTTAAGAAAGCTTGTTAACTTGTGATTGGTTGGGAGTAAGTGAGTGACATCATGTGATGTCAAAAGTCCCATTTTTTTCATTTTTCTTTTCTTTTCTTCACTACTCAATTTTAATTTAATTTTTAGTAATATTTATTCATATTTTATGTCATATTAATTATTTACTTAACTGGACAAGTCGGCCAAAAATCACCTCTGAAGGCGAAATGACCAAAATGCCCTCCGTTTGGCTTAACGGGTCAAAATTGTCTGTACCGATTGAAAAATTTTTCTAGGTATTTTCTTGGCATTCTAATGCCATGGGAACCTCAATAACCCTTTTCTGGAGTCCCAAAAATTATTTTATGAATTTTTCCCCAGGTCTAGGGCTCCTCGTTGCGAGAACCGCAACTTCCCTCCGATTACCCATCGCTTGGGCACCGACTCATTTGACTTGGTTGTATTTTATTTCTAAAATTTTTACTAAATTTTTCTTATTAACATTTGAGTTAATTATGGTTCCTGACTTTAGTTTAAATATTTTTCCGGACGTTCTAGGTATGGGACCGACACCGGTCACCGGAACAGTAGAATGTACGGAGTTGCTACCGGGAGGATGTTACAACTCTTCCCCTCTTATTTAAATTTCGTCCTCGAAATTTATCTGGTGTAAATAGTCGAGGAGCTATTACCTCCTTATTTCTTCACCTTTCCGTGTTATCATACTTCACTTTCTCCTAGTCTCAATCCTATCCTCAAACAGTTATGTACTCATCCTTTTTCATCTTAAATATAGTCTCCTTCTTATTTCCATTCTCTATCTCATTGTCTCTTCACTCTCTTATTCCATACCCTAACCTAAAATAAACAGGAAATACAGATCTGCAATAGTGTCACCTCGACTCTTATGAATGCAATGCATGATATGCAGTCTATCTAGGTCCAGAAACGCCTAAACCGCGCTCTGATACCACTAAATGTGACACCCCTTACCCGACTACAGTGTAGCCGAGCAAGTTATGCCACTCAGTGTGCCGAGCACTCTATTTTATCTTAATTCATTTTTATTCTTCCTTTTGAATATAACTTGTGAAATATAATTTATTTAAGCCATTTATCGAAATTATAATTTATTTAAGGTTCCGAAAATTTTAAAGACAATCCGGCGGAGTACCCGCTAAAAATGGAGAAAACAGTTCTTCGGAACCTGTGAAAAACACTTCCAATATTCATATATTCGTATTCAATTACTCTCAAACTCCAATAATCATCATCTCAACATTTGTCAACCATTCATTTCTCAATTTCAATTTTCAATCATTCATCTCATTTGATAGTCATGTAACAATCACAGATCAATATTCACTTTTCCATTTACAAACACACTTTTCATTATTTACATGAATATCAAAATACATTACATAAGTTTCAAATACATATGAGAAAATAAAATCAATTACAAAATACCAAAATGACATCTAGCGTCCTACCAATGCACTGTAGACAGTGAGGTGACACAGACACTATGCAGACTGTGAACAGCCTTACCCAATCTGTGGTCTACTGGGCCCTCTGTCCAAATCTTCAGTACCTACGCGTTGCAAAAGCGAAGCGCTAAGCATAAAGCTTAGTGGTGCAAATAATACAAGAAAATATAATATGCAAATAAAAATAATAATTTCCTTGCTATTGTGTTCATAAGAAATAAATAATTACTAACTTATTGTTTAGTCGAGGGCTAATCATGTTTTATGATATTAACTTCTTCATGCATTTCGTTAATTATTTTCTTCATGATCTTGAGCTTCTTTGTATTTTTGTAATCATTCCTGATTCTTAATTTTCGTATTTTCTTTAATAATTAGTTCAATCGCAGTTATACTTTTCCATGCCCAAGTAACCTATACTGGACGACTGGACTGGATAACGGGTCGTTGGCACTGGACACCGCGGTGCCTCGGGCCGTCATACCATGGGACGCAGAACGTCAACCACGATATCAAGATGGCTAAAAAGCCATGATATCACATAATTGGCATAAAAGCCATGAATACGGGCATAAAAGCCATGAATACGGGCATAAAGCCATGAATACGGCATAAAGCCTTTCGCAGTACTGCTAAAACAATACCCTATTGGCATGCCAATCTATCCAAACCAATCACATTAGGCCTACTAGGGCATTTTTCACTTTTAAGTTTCACAATTTTTGAATTTCAAGTTTTCATGTCACTATTCATTTCATTAGTCAACTAAAATGTTGACTTTTGCATAAACAATAGGTACATTGGTTTTGGCACTCCCAACATACCACATTTTGCATTCAAAACTTGTTGGTTTTAGTTACTTTCTCAAAGCTTAGGTCATTTTGGCAAAATTGCCAATTTTTGGTTTTGGTGTCACTATTCACCTCATTGGTCAACAAAAATGTTGACTTTTGGATAGAAAATAGGTGTATTGGTTTTAACACCCCAAACATACCACATTTTGTATTTAAAACTTGTTGGTATTGGTTGCCAATACCATTTCTAAGCTTAATGCTAATTCAACAAAATTTTCAGATTTGGTGCTTCATCTTTACTGTTCCATTTGTTATTTTTACAGTGGGAATTTGACGAAATGGTAAACATGAAAGTTGTTCCTTATTCTGTCTAGTTGAATTTCCTTTTTTGAATCACTCCATTTGGAGTTTTTTAGCTCAAGTTATGGCCAAAATAAGTTTACTGTTCACGTGCACTATTCATGCTGCACTTTTGGGTTTTGGCAGATTTTGGTCCAACTTTGGTCAGTAATTTGATCAAGTTAAGTTAATAATTTGGCCTAACTTTCTTCATATGAAATGTTCTACTATGCCTTAGGTTTTCATCGGTTCAAGAATCGCCTAAATCCGAGTTTTCTAGAGAGAGTTATAGCCATCCAAACATTACTGCTGAAATGAAAATTCTGAAAATCTCAGTACAGTAAACTTCATTTTGCTCAATGATTTGATTAGGTTAATGGCATAATTTAGATTGGTGTCCTTCATGAAAGTTGTTTGTCTATATCTTATCTTGTTTCTTTAAAAATTTCAGATCAATTGACCAAATCTACAGTGAGTTATGGCCAAATGAACAGTTACTGTGCATTTGGTCATTTCTGCAGGGGCTGTTTGCAGGGTATCCGGATTGGGGCCAAGTTTTGGTCCTCTTGCTTTGGTCTTTTGGGCATGGTTTCTTCAGCAAAAATGTGCCATTGTAAGCCTATTTTCATGTCCAATTGGCCAAACACCAATTGGACCTACACAGCCAAAGATATGGCAGTCCAAACATGCTGGACTCACAGCCTCATTTCTGCTATCTCTTGGCAGCCTTCCCATTTCAGTTTACCATGCATTAGCTCACTTCAAATTATGATTTACTTGCCTTAAATGGTCACTAATTGACCATTAGAATGTCCACTAATCATTTCATAAGCCAAATCAAATTTTCACTCCCAAAACCCTAGCTTAAATTCAAAATTTACACAATTTACCTTAATTAACCAACTACTTCATTATCCTTATGTTTATACACTTTAAACATAATCTCTAGTGCACTCCAAGTCCATCAAAACACTCAATCTTGTTCCTTCCATAGGGCAGCCGAAATTTATGGGCTACATACACTTAACTTTTATTCATTTGGTTCACAAATTCATACTTATTTTGAGTCATTAACATGGAATAATAGAGATATAAGTGGAATTAGGCACTAACCTCTTGTAGGGCAGAATTTTCCAACTTTAATCTTCACTTTCTTTCCTTTTCTAGGCTGCCAAACACTTCCCAAGAGGTAGAGACAAGTTTTTAGTGAAGGGATTTAGGGGTTTTAGGGTGAGGAAGCATGGAAATTTGAAGCTTTAGAAAGTTTGTTAATGGAGGAGTGAGGGAGGAGAGCTTCACGTTTTGAGAAAGAAGAAGAAGAAGATGACCAGAATTTTTGGTCCATTTTGTATGTTTTAAGTGATTTAAGAAAGCTTGTTAACTTGTGATTGGTTGGGAGTAAGTGAGTGACATCATGTGATGTCAAAAGTCCCATTTTTTTTATTTTTCTTTTCTTTTCTTCACTACTCAATTTTAATTTAATTTTTAGTAATATTTATTCATATTTTATGTCATATTAATTATTTACTTAACTGGACAAGTCGGCCAAAAATCACCTCTAAAGGCGAAATGACCAAAATGCCCTCCGTTTGGCTTAACGGGTCAAAATTGTCTGTACCGATTGAAAAATTTTTCTAGGTATTTTCTTGGCATTCTAATGCCATGGGAACCTCAATAACCCTTTTCTGGAGTCCCAAAAATTATTTTATGAATTTTTCCCCGGGTCTAGGGCTCCTCGTTGCGAGAACCGCAACTTCCCTCCGGTTACCCATCTCTTGGGCACCGACTCATTTGACTTGGTTGTATTTTATTTCTAAAATTTTTACTAAATTTTTCTTATTAACATTTGAGTTAATTATGGTTCCTGACTTTAGTTTAAATATTTTTCCGGACGTTCTAGCTGTCCGGACCGACACCGGTCACCGGAACAGTAGAATGTACGGAGTTGCTACCGGGAGGATGTTACAAAATTATTTTGTAGGGCGTTGAGCTGAGTTGATTGAGTTATTGAAGGATGGGAGTTGTGAAATATTTTTATTAGTGTTTTTTTATGTATTTGAAGAACTGTTTTCTCCAGTTTTCAAACGGAACTCTATCAAAATTTTTATAAAATTTGCGGCAAAATTTAAAATGGACAAAATTTTTACTAGTGTTTAAGCTTTGAATTAATGGCTTTTAAATCTCACTAAAATGCTCACCACTTTCAAAATGTAAGAAAATCGTTTTAAAATCCCTTGTAGGGTACTTAATGAGTTAACGGTAGGTGAAGTTCGGTAGTTCATTAAGTATTCTACGGGATCATGTTATGCCTTACGGAGGGTAAGGTGTGACAATCATATTATCAGAGAGATAGTTGGGTGAGGTGATGTAGCCATACAGAAAATAGCATCAGCAGAAAATCCAGCTAATCAATTCACAAAGCCTATGTCACAAACTCAGTTAGACCGATATCTTGAGAAGATGGGTTTAAGAGATTGTAATGAATGGCTCTAGTGCTAGTGGGAGATTGTTAGTAGTATGCCCTAGAGCATATCATTTTGTATGTATCTTGTAAATATATTATTAATAAAAGGCAATTTCACTTTTTTATTTGCATAATATATTTATGTGTAATAGAAAAGGTCCATTGATATTTTGCTAGAATTCTATTATTAAGTTGTTAAGAATATGAGTGACAATATTTCTAGCACAAAATATCATAAATTGGTTCACAAGGGATATGACTTATCCCGAAAGATTGTAATTATGTTTGTTCCCAAGGTATTTATATGAGATATAAATAAGATGGAGTGGTGAGTCTCATGCCACATAACAAACATGATAGGCACTTATACATGATAAGTAGGCCGAACTAATAACGCTTATGACAAGCACATGGAGTTTACTCTTGTCAATACACCGTCATATATCATATTAGTGCATATAATCTTTAGACCTGAGATAACACAGTTATCATGTATATAGGTGAATTGAGTTTGTAACACCCCTATATTCGGTAGTGCGTTCTACTGTTCCGGTGACCAGTGTTTGTCCAGACAGTTAGAATGCCTGGAACTACACTTAAATGTTAGTAAGGAGATATGAAATAATGAAATACAATAGAGGAAAATACAAGAATAATAAAGGAAAATAAGAGCAATGAAATGTAATTAAGTTAAACGAGCCAAAAACTATAGCGATGGGTGACCGCACTGGGAAGTTGCGGCGAGGACCGTTGACTAGCCCTGGACCGCAGGAAACCCTGGGAAATTTTTTTAATAGTTAAATAAACATCTATTGAATTATAAATGGCATTGGAAATGTCAAAGAAAAATTAATTAATTAGTACAAAGAAAAATGAGAAATCGAGAAACTGACAAAAATCTGTGTTACCGAAAAATCGGAAATACAACTCAAATAGGGGCATTGTGGTCATTTAACACCCCGTGTTGCCTTTTAACCTAAATGTCCATTAAAAATAAATGATATTAAACTTTGAAAATGTCATGAAAATTAAAATTGTGGTACATTATAGGAACAGTAAAAGAATTGAGGTAAAATGTGTGAATTGTGAAACTTTGATTTATTAAATCTTAAACTAAGTTAGTGCTCCACTAAGGGGAATTAATGGACATCAAAATACAACATTTGGGACAGAAGATATCATCATCTTCAACCTCTCACCATTCAGCCGAAACCAATCCTCCATGGAAGCTCCATAGCCAAACCTCATGCAAGCCACATGCACTCCCATTCCAAGCTTCATTTCACCATAGTTCCTTCACTAAAAGTGATCACCACACCTTGGGCAGCATTTAGGGAGCAAGAAAGATAGGTTTTGATGAGTTTTTAACATGCTTCAAATTGAGTAAGTGCTCATTTCCTCTCCCTTTCTTCATTAAAGTTGTGTTATTGATTGACAATACTGTGTTATTCAATTGTTTGATCAAATTTGTGTTATACGAGCTTTAAAAATTGTGAATTATTTGAATTGTAAATTGTCATTAAAAGTTTTATATACCGCATTTTAAATTGTTATTGTGCACCACTGAGTAAATTTTACTCAGCGATAGCTTTTTCATTGCTGTCGCAGGTATAAATTCAGATTTATCAAAATTGAAAATAAATAAAATAAAAAGGAATAAATTGTAATAGAAACATAAATTGGTGCTCCGGCACACTGAGTGGCATAACTTTCTCGGCTGCACTGTAGACGGGTAAGGGGTGTCACATTTAGTGGTATCAGAGCATTGGTTTAGGCATTTCTGGGCCTAGATGGAGTGCATACTATTGCATTGCATTTGTAAGTGTTGAGGTGACACTGATGTAGATCTGTTTGTTTTCTTATTGTGAATAGGATATGGATCCTGCTTCGCAAAGAGCAGTCGATGAATAGGTGGAGAGTCATGCTCCACCAAGGGCTGAGTCTGGGGGCAGGGGAGAACCTGCTCCACCAGCAGCTGAGGCACCTGCCCAACCTCAGTTTGTACTATTTCAATAAATGACCGAGTTTTACTGGCAAATGATGGTGGCGATTCCACCACCACAACCACAGCCACAACCTCCACCAGCACCACAGAAATCTCATATGGAGAAATTAAGAAAGCATGGGGCTGTGGACTTCTTTGGGAAGAGGGAGGATGATCCCATGGCCGCAGAAAACTGGTTGGATAGAACCATCAGAGTGCTGAAATAGCTAAACTGCACCCCCGAGCAGAACCTGGTGGGTGTTGTGTCCCTACTTCAGGATGATGCATATCAGTGGTGGGACACAATAACCAGTGAGGTGCAACCAGAACGGATCACCTGGGAATTCTTCCTCACAGAGTTCAGGAAGAAATATGTTAGCAAAGTGTATTTAGAAGAGAGAAGAAGGGAATTTATCAGTCTAAGACAGAGACAGTTGTCAGTGGCTGTGTATGAGCGTGAGTTTGTCAGACTGAGCAGATATGGGAGGGAGATAGTGTAACACCCTCCCTGTAGCAACTCCGTACATTCTACTGTTCCGGTGACCGGTGTCGGTCCGGACAGCTAGAACGTCCGGAAAAATATTTAAACTAAAGTCAAGAACCATAATTAACTCAAATATTAATAAGAAAAAAATTTAGTAAAAATTTTAGAAATAAAATACAACCAAGTTAAACGAGCGGTGCCCTAGCGAGGGGTAAACCAGAGGGAAGTTGTGGTTCTCGCAACGAGGAGCCCTATACTCGGGGAAAAATTCATAAAATAATTTTTGGGACTCCAGAGAAGGGTCATTGAGGTTCCTATGGCATTAGAATGCCAAGAAAATATTTAGAAAAATTTTTCAATCGGTACAGACAATTTTGACCCGTTAAGTCAAACGGAGGGCATTTTGGTCATTTCGCCTTCAGAGGTGATTTTTAGCCGACTTGTCCAGTTGAGTAAATAATTAATATGACATAAAATATGGATAAACATTACTAGAAATTAAATTGAAGATGAGTAGTGAAAGAAAGAAAAGAAAGTGAAGAAAAAGCTTATTTATGACATCATTGTGATGTCATTTAAAATTGCCAACAAATCACCATTAAGTAACCATTTGACTAACTAATAAAAGAGCTAAATAAAGACCAAGGAAGACCAAAAACCAGCTGCCTTCTCTTCAGCCAAAAACGTGAGTTTCTCTTCTTCCTCCCTCCATTGATGTTCAATCAAGCAAGCTTAATTTCCTACCATGTTTCACCATAAAACCCTAACCCCCACTTCATTAAAATTTTACCCTACACCTTAAACAAGCTTTTGGCAGCCAAGAAAAGGAAAGAAAGAGAAGTTTGAGTTGGGAAAAAAACTGCCCTATTCAAGGTTAGTGCACTATATACCTAAACTCTTTAATTTCATGAAATGGAACTTGAATTTAGTAAGAAAATGTAATTTAAATGAACAAAATTCATGTGTATGTGTACATGAGTTTTGGCTGCCCTAGTGAAGGAATAGGAAGGAGTATTTTTTATGAGCTTGAAGTGAACTAGAATCATGGAGGAAGTTTATAAACATAAGAATAATAAGTTGGTATGCTAACTAAGGCATTTTGTAGAAAACCTAATGTGAGGCTAGGGTTTTGGGGAGTGAAAATTGACTTGGCTTAGGAAATTGTTAGAGCACATTTTTATGGTCAATTAGTGACCATCTTAGGTAAGTTGACCATAAAATGGACTGAAAAATAGGATTGCAAAGTGAAGTTGCAGGCTGCCCTAGGACAGCAGCAGAGGGACTGAAAATTCAGTCCACTTGCACTGCCATAACTTGGGCTGTGTAGGTCCAATTGATGTTTGGCCAATTGGACATGAAACTAGGCTTGTAATGGCACATTTTTGCTGAAGAAACCATGCCCAAAAGACCAAAGCAAGAGGACCAAAACTTGGCCCGAATCTGGACACCCTGCAACAGCCCCTGCAGAAATGACCAAATGAACAGTAACTGTTCATTTGGCCATAACTCAGTGTAGATATGGTCAATTGACCTGTAATTTTTACAGCAACAAGTTAAGACATAGAAAAACAACTTTCATGAAGGAACCTACCCCAAATTATGGCTAGAACCTAACCCAAATGGCAGTGGCAGTCACTGTTCATGTTACTGTAGATATGGTAATTTCTGCAGATTGGCAATCCGGCCAGCTTGGGTTTTTAGGCCATATCTGGAGCTACAAAACTCCAAATGGAGTGATTCAAAAAAGGAAATTTAATTAGACAAAATAGGGAACAACTTTCATGTTTGCCATTTCTTCAAATTTCCATCAGAATAAAGGTGTAATGCAAAGAAGAAACTTAGGCTCCAAAACTGAAATTTTCTGCCCTCTTGGTTTTAAGTTAGAAATGGAAATGGCAATCAATTCCAACAAGTTTTAAATACAAAATGTGGTATGTTTGGGGTGTTAAAACCAATACACCTATTTTTTATCCAAAAGTCAACATTTTTGTTGACCAATGAGGTGAATAGTGACACCAAAACTTGAAATGCACAAATTGAAGAATTTAAAAGTTTCAAATGCCCTAGTATACCTAACAAGATTGGTTTGGATAGTTTGGCATGCCAATAGGGTTCGATTAGCGATCGCACATGGCAATATGCCGTTACGTGATTTCATGGCTTTTAGCCATTCGACTTTGCATTGAGATTTGGCCTTGTGCAAAATTATTTACTGACTTGGTGGTACGCTGCTGCACACCGAGATGCATATGTGACCGATGGTGTGACGCCCGAGGTACTAGATACCCAGTGCGGTTACCCATTATCGATCCGATGCCTAGTGTAGGTTACTTGGGCAACCAAATGAATGAAAGTGAACAAAGTTACTGAATTAATGTATATATAACCATACTAAACAAATGAATCATACACATTCACTATATATATTTGTTTTCTTGCTATTTTCTTTTATTTTATTATTGCACCACTAAGCATTATTGCTTAGCGCGTTGCTTTTGCCACGCGTAGGTACTGGAGATACAGATCGTGAGCCCAGTAGACCGCAGACTGGGTGAGTCCATCCTGCAGTTCTGCACAGTGTCTGTGTCACCTCGTCACCTGCAGTGCATTGGTAGGACACTAGATGTCATTTTGTCATTTTGTAATTAATTTTTATTTTCTCATATATATTTGGGATTTCTTCAGCAAGAGAGAGGATGACTCTGTTGCAGCTGATAATTGGTTGAACAGAACGGGCAGAGTTCTAAAACAACTCCACTGCACCCCAGAGCAAAACCTGGAGGCTGCTATATCCCTGCTGCAAGACGATGCATATGAGTGGTGGGACACTGTGTCCAGTGAAGTGCAGCCAAAAGCTGTAACTTGGGACTTCTTTCTCTCTAAATTCAAGAAGAAATATGTGGGTACTGTATACCTGGAAGAGAGAAGAAGAGAGTTTATTAACCTGAGGCAGAGACAGCTGTCAGTGGCCAAATATGAGAAGGAATTTGTTCGATTAAGCCGCTACGGAAGGGAGATAGTCCCTAATGAAGCTGAAAGGTGCAAGAGATTTGAAGAGGGACTAAATGACAACATCAAGATCCAGCTCACTGCCTTGGGAATCACAGAATTTACCAAGTTAGTGGAAGCTGCAATAAAGGTTGAAAAAGTAAGAATCAGTGAGCAGACTAGAAGGGAAAGACAGCAGAAGAGGGGCCTAGGTCAGTCTAGTTCAGCTCCTGCATTTGGGAAGAAGTTCAAGGGTCCTCCTGCACAGAGTTCAGCTCAGCCACATGGTCGTGGTCACCACAGGCCTGAGCCACGCTCACCCCTAGGAGAGGTCACCCACACCATCGGTGGCGCTCTCAGAGGATGGGGTTCAGGGACCAGCCCCAAGATCTTCTCGCATGTCCACACCGCTGAAGTGGCACAAGGGGGAGTGTTGAGAGTAATCGTGCTCGCTGAGGTGTGGGTCAACAGAGCATCGATTAAGGAACCGCCCACGCAGACTACTACAATTTGCTCCAACACAAGCATGCACTGCTCCCGCACTACGAGAGGTAGAAAATCTGGTAAACTGAGGTCATTGGACCATCACAGAGGCTGCATTTGAGCCACGGAGAGGCCCGACAGCAGACCACCAGAAGAAATTATGCCACGAGAGCTCGGGAGGAGCAAGATGCCCTGCACGTCATCGAGTACGTTCTCCCTCTACACTACACCTGTGCATGCATTGGTGGATCCAGGATCCACACATTCCTACATTTGCATCAACTTACCCGTAGAAAGGGGGATACTAGTAGGGGAGAGTGACCAAGACATTCTGGTCACTAATCCATTGGGCCACAGTGTGGTAGTGAACAAAGTATACAAGGGTTGCCCGTTAAGGATTCAGGGGTATGAATTCTTGGCAGACCTAATTGAGTTGCCCTTCCATGAGTTTGACGTGATATTGGGAATGGACTGGTTGTCACGTCATCAGGCAATAGTTGATTGCAAATTGAAGAGAATTTCTCTAAAAACTTGAGGGTAATGAGATCACGGTTGTGGGGAAAGGATGATTTCTTGTCCAATGTCATCTCAGCCACAGTTGCAAGAAGAATGATGAGAAAAGGCTGTGAAGCCTACCTAGCACATGTGGTGGATACTAGGCAGGCTAAGCCAAACTTGAGTGACATACCCACAGTAAGAGACTTCCCAGAGGTATTTCCTGAAGAGTTGCCTGGTTTGCCACCAGAAAGGGAAGTTGAATTTGCTATTGAGACACTGCCGAGTACAACACCCATTTCCATTGCTCCTTATAGGATGACACCCACTGAATTGAGAGAGTTGAAAACTCAGTTGCAAGAGTTGCTTGATAAGGGGTTCATACGCCCCAGTGTGTCACCATGGGGAGCTCCAGTGCTGTTTGTGAAAAAGAAGGATGGGACTTTGAGGCTATGCATTGATTACCGGCAGTTGAATAAAGTGACAGTGAAGAACAAATATCCGTTGCCTAGAATTGATGATCTGTTTGATCAGTTGAAGGGAGCAGGAGTATTTTCTAAAATTGATCTCAGGTCAGGGTATCATCAGTTGAGGGTGAAGGATGCAGATGTGCCAAAGACTGCATTCAGGACCCGATATGGGCATTATGAGTTTCTAGTGATGCCCTTTGGCCTAACAAATGCACCAGCGGCATTCATGGACCTTATGAATCGTATCTTTCATCCACACTTAGATCGGTTCGTAGTGGTCTTTATTGATGATATTTTGGTATATTCCAAGACCAGGGAAGAACATGATGAGCATTTGAGGATTGTTCGCAAACCACGAGAGAAAAGAAGCTGTATGCTAAGCTGTCCAAGTGTGACTTTTGGCTGAATGAGATAGCACTCCTTGGACACATAGTGTCAGCTGATGGGATTAGGGTGGATCCCAAGAAAATAGAAGCAGTGATGGAATGGAAGCCTCCCAGGAATACAACTGAGGTCAGAAGCTTCTTGGGGCTAGCTGGGTATTACAGAAGATTTGTAAAGGGATTTTCCTTAATAGCTGCTCCAATGACCAAGTTGTTACACAAAAATGTCAGATTTGACTGGAATGACAAGTTTCAGACCAGTTTTGAGAAATTGAAGGCTATGTTGACAGAGGCACCAGTGTTAACACAGCCAGTGTCAGGAAAGGACTTTGTGGTCTATAGTGATGCCTCACATAATGGGTTAGGGTGTGTATTGATGCAAGAGGGGAAGGTGGTCGCTTATGCTTCCAGACAGCTAAGGCCACATGAACAGAACTACCCTACCCATGATCTAGAGCTCGCAGCAATTATCTTCGCACTGAAGATATGGAGGCATTACTTGTATGGGGAAAAGTGCTACATTTACACGGACCACAAAAGTATGAAATACTTGCCAACCCAGAAGGAGCTCAACCTTAGACAGAGGCGATGGATTGAGTTCCTGAAGGATTATGACTGTGTAATTGACTACCATCCTGGGAAGGCAAATGTAGTTGCTGATGCTTTGAGCAGAAAGTCCATCACAGCTTTGAGATCATTGAATGCCCGTCTAACTTTGATTTGAGATTGAGCTATTTTGGCTGAGTTGCAAGTGAGGCCAAACCTGCTACAGCAGATTTTGGATGGGCAAATGGCAGATGGAAAATTAACGGCCATTATGAGCAAAATCCCAGAAGGAAAAGCAATTGATTATGAGGTGAAGGTAAATGGGTGTCTGTATTACAAAGGAAGACTATGTGTACCAGATGATGGGAAATTGAAGGCCAATATTCTAAAAGAGGCACATACTAGTGTATATGCTATGCACCCAGGAAGTACAAAGATGTATCATGATCTGAAGCTTCAGTATTGGTGGCCTGGTATGAAGAAAGACATAGCTAACTATGTGACTAAATGCTTGACATGTCAGCAAGTCAAGGCAGAACATCAAGTTCCATCGGGTTTGCTATAGCCTATACGCATACCTGAATGGAAATGGGATCGGGTCACCATGGATTTTGTAAGTGGTCTACCTCTCACGCGGAAGAAACATGATGCAGCATGGGTGATAGTTGATAGCTTGACAAAGTCAGCACACTTTCTGCCAGTTAGGACTGACTACTCACTAGAGAGGTTAGCAGAATTGCATATTAGTGAGATAGTTAGACTGCATGGAATACGACTTTCCATCATATCTGATTGAGACCCAAGGTTTACATCGAGATTCTGGAAGAAGTTGCATGAGTCCTTGGGTACACAACTCCATTTCAGCACAGCTTTCCATCCTTAGACGGATGGGCAATCAGAAAGAGTAATCCAGGTAAACAATTGAAACCAATGAAATTGATACAAATATTGAATTGAAATGATAACAATAACGTGAAATACTTGTTAGGTCCTTGAGGATATGCTGAGGAGTTGTGTCATTGAGTTTGAGGGAAGTTGGGATAGATAGCTCCCACTGGCAGAATTTGCATACAACAATAGCTACCAAGCTAGTATCCAAATGGCCTCGTATGAAGCGCTGTATGGGAGAAAATGTAGAACTCCAGTGTGCTGGACTGAATTGGGCGAAGACAAACTGGTAGGGCCAGACCTGGTGAAACAGGCTGAGGAGAAGGTGAAATCAATCAAAGCCAACTTAAAGGTTGCCTCAGACAGACAGAAATCTTATGCCGACCTGAAGAGGAAAGAAATAGAATATGTGGTTGGTGACAAAGTGTTCCTCAAGGTGTCACCATGGAAGAAGGTATTGAGGTTTGGAAGGAAAGGTAAGTTGAGCCCTAGGTTCATTGGCCCATATGAAATCATCGAACGTGTGGGTCCAGTGGCCTATAGGCTAGCTTTACCACCAGAGCTGGACAAGATCCACAATGTGTTCCACGTGTCTATGCTCAGAAGATACCGCTCAGATCCTTCACATGTCATCTCCAGAGAAGAAATTGAAATACAGCTGGATTTGACATACGAAGAAGAACCTCTACGGATCTTGGCTCGGGAAGTGAAAGAGTTGAGAAACAAGCAAATTCCATTGGTGAAAGTGCTTTGGAGGCACCACAACACCGAGGAGGCAACTTGGGAAAGTGAAGAGACGATGAGGCAACAGTTCCCTCAACTGTTTGCATCAGGTAAATTTCGAGGACGAAATTTAAATTAGAGGGGAAGAGTTGTAACACCCTCCCTCTAGCAACTCTGTACATTCTACTGTTCCGGTGACCGGTGTCGGTCCGGATAGCTAGAACGTCCAGAAAAATATTTAAACTAAAGTCAGGAACCATAATTAACTCAAATATTAATAAGAAAAAAATTTAGTAAAAATTTTAGAAATAAAATACAACCAAGTTAAACGAGCCGGTGCCCTAGCAAGGGGTAAACCAAAGGGAAGTTGCGGTTCTCGCAACGAGGAGCCCTAGACCCGGGGAAAAATTCATAAAATAATTTTTGGGACTCCAGAGAAGGGTCATTGAGGTTCCTATGGCATTAGAATACCAAGAAAATATTTAGAAAAATTTTTCAATCGGTACAGACAATTTTGACCCGTTAAGCCAAACTGAGGGCATTTTGGTCATTTCGCCTTCAGAGGTGATTTTTGGCCGACTTGTCCAGTTGAGTAAATAATTAATATGACATAAAATATGGATAAACATTACTAGAAATTAAATTGAAGATGAGTAGTGGAAGAAAGAAAAGAAAGTGAAGAAAAAGCTTATTTATGACATCATTGTGATGTCATTTAAAATTGCCAACCAATCACCATTAAGTAACCATTTGACTAACTAATAAAAGAGCTAAATAAAGACCAAGGAAGACCAAAAACCAGCTGCCTTCTCTTCAGCTAAAAACGTGAGTTTCTCTTCTTCCTCCCTCAATTGATGTTCAATCAAGCAAGCTTAATTTCCTACCTTGTTTCACCATAAAACCCTAACCCCACTTCATTAAAATTTTACCCTACACCTTAAACAAGCTTTTGGCAGCCAAGAAGAGGAAAGAAAGAGAAGTTTGAGTTGGGAAAAAAACTACCCTATTCAAGGTTAGTGCACTATATACCTAAAACTCTTTAATTTCATGAAATGGAACTTGAATTTAGTAAGAAAATGTAATTTAAATGAACAAAATTCATGTGTATGTGTACATGAGTTTTGGCTGCCCTAGTGAAGGAATAGGAAGGAGTGTTTTTGATGAGCTTGAAGTGAACTAGAATCATGTAGGAAATTTATAAACATAAGAATAATAAGTTGGTATGCTAACTAAGGCATTTTATAGAAAACCTAATGTGAAGCTAGGGTTTTGGGGAGTGAAAATTGACTTGGCTTAGGAATTTGTTAGAGCACATTTTAATGGTCAATTAGTGACCATCTTAGGTAAGTTGACCATAAAATGGACTGAAAAGTAGGATTGCAAAGTGAAGTTGCAGGCTGCCCTAGGACAGCAGCAGAGGGACTAAAAATTCAGTCCACTTGCACTGCCATAACTTGGGCTGTGTAGGTCCAATTGATGTTTGGCCAATTGGACATGAAACTAGGCTTGTAATGGCACATTTTTGCTGAAGAAACCATGCCCAAAAGACCAAAGCAAGAGGACCAAAACTTGGCCCGAATCCGGACACCCTGCAACAGCCCCTGCAGAAATGACCAAATGAATAGTAGCTATTCATTTGGCCATAACTCACTGTAGATATGGTCAATTGACCTGAAATTTTTACAGCAACAAGTTAAGACATAGAAAAACAACTTTCATGAAGGAAACTACCCCAAATTATGGCCATAACCTAACCTAAATGGCAGTGGCAGTCACTGTTCATGTTACTGTAGATATGGTAATTTCTGCAGATTGGCAATCCGGCCAGCTTGGGTTTTTGGGCCATATCTGGAGCTACAAAACTCCAAATGGAGTGATTCAAAAAAGGAAATTCAACTAGACAAAATAAGGAACAACTTTCATGTTTTCCATTTCTTTAAATTTCCACTGTAACAGTGTGTAATGGAGCAGTAAACATAGGCTCCAAAACTGAAATTTTTTGCCCTCTTGGTTTTAAGTTAGAAATGGAAATGGCAATCAATTCCAACAAGTTTTAAATACAAAATGTGGTATGTTTGGGGTGTTAAAACCAATACACCTATTTTCTATCCAAAAGTCAACATTTTTGTTGACCAATGAGGTGAATAATGACACCAAAACTTGAAATGCACAAATTGAAGAATTTAAAAGTTTCAAATGCCCTAGTATACCTAACAAGATTGGTTTGGATAGTTTGGCATGCCAATAGTGTTTAGTTAGCAGTACTGCACATGGCAATATGCCGTTCTGTGATTTCATGGCTTTTAGCCATTCTGACTTTGCATTGAGATTTGGCCTTGTGCCTGAAATTATTTACTGACTTGGTGGTCGCTACATTGCACACCGGGAGATGCATATGTGACCGATGGTGTGACGGCCCGAGGTACTAGATACCCAGTGCCAGTTTACCCGTTATCCAGTCCAGTCGTCTAGTGTAGGTTACTTGGGCAACCAAATGAATGAAAGTGAACAAAGTTACTGAATTAATGTATATATAACCATACTAAACAAATGAATCATACACATTCACTATATATATTTGTTTTCTTGCTATTTTCTTTTATTTTATTATTGCACCACTAAGCATTATTGCTTAGCGCGTTGCTTTTGCCATGCGTAGGTACTGGAGATACAGATCGTGAGCCCAGTAGACCGCAGACTGGGTGAGTCCATCCTGCAGTTCTGCACAGTGTCCGTGTCACCTCGTCACCTGCAGTGCATTGATAGGACACTAGATGTCATTTTGTCATTTTGTAATTAATTTTTATTTTCTCATATATATTTGGGATTTATGTAATGTATTTTGAGGTTCCTGTAAATAATAAAGATTTATTGTTATGTATGGAAGTAATTTGAGTATTTAATTGTTGTTTATATATGAGAACCCTGAGAAAGGGATGTTTGAGAAATGAAAAGGTTGTTGAGACCTGAAATTGAAAAATTGTTGAGATCTTGATATTGAGTTTAGTGATGATATTGGAGTTGAGAATGAATGAATTTGTTATTAGAAGTGTTTTTAACAGGTTCCGAAGAACTGTTTTCTCCATTTTTAGCCGGTACTCCGCCGGATTTTCTATAAAATTTCCGGAACCTCAAATAAATAAAAATTTTGCTAAATGGCTTAAATAAAGTATGTTTCATAAATTATATCCAAAAAGCATGATATAAATTAATTAAGGTATATTAGAGTGTGCCGGTACACCGTGTGGCATTACTTACTCGGGTATACTGTACACGGGTAAGGGGTGTCACAGATAGTCCCTACAGAGGCAGAGAGGTGCTGAAGGTTTGAAGAAGGGCTCAATGACAACATCAAAGTCATGATCACAGCACTGGAGATCACGGATTTTGCTAAACTAGTTGATGTTGCATCAAAAGTGGAAAGGGTCAAAATCAATGAACAAAATAGAAGGGAAAGGCAGCAGAAGAGGGGTCCGAGTCAGTCTAGTACATTTTCTGCTCCCAGTAAGAAGAGTAGGTTCCTCTTGCTCAGAGTTCAGGACCACCACAGGGTCAGGGTCAGTCTCAGGGGCCTAGACCACAGTTCACACTTAGGAGAGGCCAGTCCACACCGTCAATGGGCAGCTCTCCAGGGACGGTGTTTAGGGGACCAGCCCCTGCATCTTCTGTTTGTCAGTAATATCAGAAGTGGCATAAGGGGGAATGTTGGCAAGTGACCGGTGCATGCTTACGGTGTGGATCGACAGAACACCAGATCAAGAATTGTCCGAAAAGGACTACTACTGTTGCTCCAACGCAAACTGACAGACCTGCTCCTGCACCACAAAGGGGTAGGAAGCCCGGTAAACCTGAGGTAGCTGGTCCATCACTGAGGCCTGCATCCGAGTCAGCTGAGAAGCCAGACACTAAAATACCTACTAGGGCCTATACCATTAGATCTCAGGAGGAGCAAGATGCCCCGGATGTCATCAGGCATACGTTTTCCCTCTACAACACTTCTGTGCATGCATTGGTGGATCCAGGATCCACTCATTCCTACATTTGCATTAAACTACCCATAGAGAGGGGAGTTCTAGTAGAGGAGAGTGATTAAGACATTCTGGTCACAAATCCGCTAGGCCACAGTGTGGTAGTGAATAAAGTATATAAAGGTTACCCGTTGAGGATTCAAGGGTATGAATTCTTGGCAGACCTAATTGAGTTGCCCTTCCATGAGTTTGAATTGATTTTAGGTAGGACTGGTTGTCACGTCATCAGGCAATAGTTGATTGCAAATTGAAGAGGATTTCTCTGAAAAATTCTGAGGGTAATGAGATCACTGTTGTGGGTGAAAGGACAGATTTCCTGTCCAATGTCATCTCAACCACGGTTGCAAGAAGATTAATGAGAAAAGGCTATGAAGCTTACCTAGCACACGTGGTTGATACTAGGCAGGCTAAGCCAAACCTAGGTGATATACCCACAGTAAGAGACTTCCCAGATGTATTTCCTGAAGAGTTGCCTGGTTTACCACTAGAAAGGGAAGTCGAGTTTGCTATTGAGGTAATGCCAGGTATAGCACCCATTTCAATTGCTCCTTATAGATTGGTACCCACTGAATTGAGGGAGTTGAAAACTCTGTTGCAAGAGTTTCTTGATAAGGGGTTTATATGCCAGTGTGTCACCATGGGGAGCTCCGGTGCTATTTGTGAAGAAGAAGGATGGAACCTTGAGATTGTGTATTGATTACCGGCAGTTGGACAAAGTAACTGTGAAGAATAAATATCCATTGCCCAGAATTGACGATCTGTTTGATCAGTTGAAGGGAGTTGGTGTATTTTCAAAAATTGATCTCAGATCAGGGTATCATCAGTTAAGGGTAAAGGATGCAGATGTGTTAAAAACTACATTTAGAACCCGGTATGGGCACTATGAATTTCTAGTGATGCCGTTTGGGTTAACAAATACACTAGCAGCATTTATGGACCTCATGAACCGTATCTTCAATCCATACTTAGATCGGTTTGTAGTGGTCTTTATTGATGATATTCTGGTGTATTCCAAGACCAGGGAAGAACATGATGAACATTTGAAGATTGTTCTGCAAACCCTGCGAGAAAAGAAGCTGTATGCTAAGTTGTCCAAGTGTGACTTCTGGATGAGTGAAATCTCTTTCCTTGGACACATAGTATCAGCAGAGAGGATTAAAGTAGATCCCAGAAAGATAGAAGCAGTGATGGAATGGAAGCCTCCCAGAAATACAACTGAGGTCAGAAGTTTCTTGGGGCTAGCTAGATATTACAAAAGATTTGTGAAGGGGTTTTCTCTTATAGCTGCTCCAATGACCAAGTTGTTGCACATGAATGTGAAATTTGGCTAGAACGACAAGTGCCAAGCCAGTTTTGAAAGGCTGAAGGCTATATTGATAGAAGCACTAGTGTTAACACAACCAGTGTCGGGAAAAGATTTTGTGGTCTACAGTGATGCCTCACATAATGGGCTAGGGTGTGTATTGATGCAAGAGGGGAAAGTGGTCGCCTATGCTTCCAGGCAGTTAAGGCCACATGAACAGAACTATCCTACTCATGACCTGGAGTTAGCAGCAATTATTTTCGCACTGAAGATATGGAGGCATTATTTATATGGTGAAAAATAATACATCTATACAGACCACAAGAGTCTAAAATATTTGCTAACCCAGAAGGAGCTCAATCTTAGACAGAGGCGATGGATTGAGTTCCTAAAGGACTATGATTGTGTGATAGATTATCATCCTGGGAAGGCAAATGTAGTTGCTGATGCTTTGAGCAGGAAGTCCATCACAGCTTTAAGATCACTAAATGCCTATCTGTCCTTAGCTCAAGATGGAGCTATTTTGGCTGAGTTGCAAGTGAGGCCAACCCTGCTACAGCAGATACAAGATGGGTAGAGGGCAGATGAAAAACTAATGGCCATTATGGGTAAAATTACAGTGGGAAAGGAAACTGAGTATGAGGTTAAAGCAGATGGGTGTCTGTACTACAGAAGAAGAGTTTGTGTACCAGATGATGGGGAACTGAATACTAGTATTCTGAAAGAAGCACTCATTAGTGTTTATGCTATGCACTTGGGAAGCACGAAAATGTATAATGATTTGAAGCCTCATTATTGGTGGCCTGGTATAAAGAGGGATATAGCTGACTATGTGACTAAGTGTTTGACATGTCAGCAAGTTAAAGCAGAACATCAAGTTTCATCAGGATTGCTATAGCCTATAAGCATACCTGAATGGAAATGGGACCGGGTCACTACGGATTTTGTTAGTGGTCTACCTCTCACCCAAAGGAAGCATGATGCAATGTGGGTGATAGTGGATAGATTGACGAAGTCAGCACATTTTCTGCCAATTAGGACTGACTACTCACTGGAGAAGCTAGCAGAATTGTATATCAGTGAGATAGTTAGACTGGATGGAATCCCTCTTTACATCATATCTGATCGAGACCCAAGGTTTACATCGAGATTCTGGAAAAAGTTGCAAGAAGCCTTGGGCACACAACTCCATTTTAGCATGGCTTTTCATCCTCAGACGGATGGACAGTCAGAATGAGTAATGCAGGTAAACCTAAGAACTAATTGAATTTTTGCAAATAATAAATATGATAGTAACAATGTGAATTATGTAATAGATCCTAGAGGATATGTTAAGGAGTTGTGTCATTGAGTTTGAGGGGAGCTGGGATAGGTACCTCCCACTGGCAGAATTCACATATAACAATAGCTGCCAAGCTAGCATTCAAATGGCCCTGTATGAAGCACTGTATGGGAGGAAATGTAGAACCCCAGTGTGTTGGACTGAATTGGGCGAAGATAAGCTGGTAGGACCAGACCTGGTGAAACAGACTGAGCAAAAAGTGAAGATAATCAAAGCTAATCTGAAGGTTGCCTCAGATAGACAAAAATCATATGCCGACTTGAAGAGAAAAGAGATAGAGTATGCAGTTGGTGATAAAGTGTTTCTCAAAGTTTCACCGTGGAAAAAAGTACTGAGGTTTGAGAGAAAAGGTAAGTTAAGCCCTAGGTTCATTGGCCCATATGAAGTTATTGAACGTGTGGGACCAGTGGCCTATCAGCTAGCTTTACCACCAGAACTGGATAAAATTCAAAATGTGTTCCATGTTTCTATGCTAAGAAGATATTGCTCAGACCCTTCACATGTCATTTCCATGGAAGAGATTGAAATCCAACCGGACTTGGCATACACAGAAGAACCTATGCAAATCCTAGCTCAGGAAGTGAAGGAACTTAGAAAAAAACAAATTCCACTGGTGAAAGTGCTTTGGAGGCACCACAACACTGAAGAGGTAACTTGGGAAAGTGAAGAGATAATGAGGCAACAGTTCCCTCAACTGTTTGCATTAGGTAAATTTCGAGGACAAATTTTTATTAGAGGGAAAGAGTTGTAACATTCTCATTTTAGCTAGTCTGTACAGTCTATTGTTCCGGTGACCAGTGTCGATCCGAACAGCTAGAACGTTTGGAAAAATATTTAAACTAAAGTGAGGAACTAAAAATTAACTCAAATAATTAATAAGAAAAAAATTTAGGAAAAATTATAAAATAATTTTTGGGACTCCAGAGAAGGGTCATTGAGGTTCTTGTGGCATTAGAATGCCAAGAAAATACTTAGAAAAATTTTTCAATCTGTACAGACAATTTTGGCCAGTTAAGCCAAACGAAGGGCATTTTGGTCATTTCATCTTCAGAGACGATTTTTTGGGCCAACTTGTCCAGTTAAATAAATAATTTATATAACATAAAATATAAATAAATATTGTCAAAAATTTAATTGCAATTAAATAGACAAGAAATTGAGAGAAAATGAAAGAAAATGGATTTATGACATCATCATGTTGTCATTAAAACTCTCCTACCCAATCTAACATTGACACATGGCATAACTCTATTTAAAGAGATAGAATGGGCTAGAAAAGGAAACAAAAAATCAGAACCTCTCTTCTCTTTTCTCTCTTTGCCGTCACACACACCTCTACCATTGCCCTCCATAACTAAGCTTTACCAAGCTTGATTTCTTGGGTTTCCATCCATTAAAACCTAAATTTGTCAACACAAAAACTTGCTCTTACACCTTGTTGATTATTTTGGGAGCAAAAAGAAGAGGAAAAAAAGAGCTTTAGCAAGTGGGAAAATCTCACTTCTTTGAGGTTAGTGACCTAACCATGAATTTTACTTTAAATTCATGTTAAGGACTTTGAATGAGTGTAAATTATAAAGAAAAAAATTGTTGAATACCATTTGTATGTAAACCCTAGATTTTTTGTAGCCATGGTTAGGGTTTGATTGTGTTGAGTTTAATGAAATTAAAAGACTATCATGGCTGCCCATAATATGTATTTACTAAGTGAATTGATGAAATGAAGTGAAAATGCATGTGTGTTAATGTTTGAGTTAGGGTTTGGAGTGCAAAAATGGGATTTTGACCATGTGATGATGAAAATAGGTTTTAATGGTCAATTAGTAACCATTTAGTTCTGTTTAAATAAAAAATGAAGTTTGTTGAGTAATGGGATTTGGATTGGTGTGCCTGCCATTAGAGTGACCTGCAGAATTGGAGTGACCTACAGAATTGGACTTGAGTCCAACAGGTTTGGGCAGCCATAACTTGAATTGTAGAGGTTCAATTGGTGCAAGGCTAATTGGACATGAAACTAGACACATAAATGCACAACTTTGGTGAAGAAACCATGCCCATAAAACCAAACCAAGTGGACCAAAAACTTGCCCTAATCCGGGTGATCTGCAGTCTGCCTGGGCAAAATGACTAAATGAACAGTGATTATTCATTTGGCCATAACTCAATGTAGAGAGGTCCAATTGACCTGAAATTTTAGCAGCAACAAGCTGAGATATAGACCAACAACTTTCATGACGGAACCTTACCCAAATTATGACCAGAACCTATCCAACAAGTGAGTTGCAGTCACTATTCACTGCACTGTAGATATGGTCAGTCCTGAAAAATTTCACTTCGGCCAGTTGTGGTTTTTGGACCATAACTTGAGTTACAAAACTCCAAATGGAGTGATTCAAAAAAGGAAATTCAACTAAATAAAATAAGGAACAACTTTCATGTTGATCATTTTGTCAAATTCCCACTACAATAATGACCAATGGAACAGGAAATATGAAGTATGAAAACTGAAAATTCTGCTTAGTTAATATTAAGTTTATAAATGGTATTGGCAACCAATACCAATAAATTTTGAATGCAAAATGTGGTATGTTAGGAGTATTAAAACCAATGTACCTATTGTCTATGCAAAAGTCAACATTTTGGTTGACTAATAAAGTGAATAGTAACACCAAAACTTGAAATTCAAAAATTGTAAAACTTAAAAGTGTAAAATGCCCTAGTATACCTAACAATATTGGTTTGGATAGCTTGGAATGCCAATAGGGTTCTGTTAGTAGTACTACATATGGCTTCATGTCATTCTGTGTTTCATGGCTCCCATGCCATTCTGTGACATAATAGCCTTTGGCTATGTTATTTGAATTATTACACTTGGGTTTTAACCCCGATGATTATTACAGCTTATTAGCTGTTCTGTTGCACACCGGGAGACACAATGTGACTGATAGTGTGATGGTCCGAGGTACTTAGTACCTAGTGCCAGTTTACCCGTTTATCCAGTCCAGTGAATTAGTATGGGTTACTCGGGCAATGTTAATGAACCTTACCAAAATTTTAATCGTATAATAATGCAAATAATATCAGAAGTTAAGTCTAACAAAAATGTAAACACACATTCTGCATATTTGTTTTATCATATTTTATTCTATTTTATTTTATTTTATATTGTCACCACTAAGCAGAATTGCTTAGCGCATCGCTTTTGCCATGCGCAGGTACTGGAGACCTAGCTGGGGAGCCCAGCAGACATCAGACGGAGTGAGCCTTCAGAGCTGCATCCGGGGTTCAGAGTCACCTCACATCTGCACTGCATTTGATAGGACATTAGGACTATAGGTGGCCCTTTTGTATTTTGCATTTTGTATTAGTTTGGATTGTAACTATAAACTCCTGTAATTATGTATTAATGTAAATATAAGAAATTTCATACTATTGAAATTTTCTGCATAATGTATGTTGATAATTGAAATGTTGAGAATTATTTGTGAATATGCTTCAAGTGATGAAGTGAACAGAAAAGTTTTTGAAAATAGTATTGTGATTTGAGATTGAGATTTTGAGATTTTACTTGAATGTGTATAATGGAGTTTGGTTTTGAAAATTATTTTGGAAGTGTTTTTTAACAGGTTCAGAAGAACTATTTTTTTAATTTACAGCCGGCACTCTGCCGGATTTTCTATAAAATTTGCAGATAAATTCAGATTTATCAAAATTGAAAATAAATGAAATAAAAAGGGATAAATTGTAATAGAAACATAAATTGGTGCTCTGGCACACTGAGTGGCATAACTTGCTCGGTTACACTGTAGACGGGTAAGGGGTGTCACAGTACTCATTAGCTAGCTAGCCACCTCCCTCATTGATTTTGATTAGTGGGGTGAGTTTGTCTTGTCGTGGTGTACAACATGGCATGCTCGGAAAAATTTGTGTCATGACCTAAATTGTGTTATCAATTGGCAACACTGTGTTATTCAATTGTTTGATCAAATTTGTGTTATACGAGCTTTGAAGATTGTGAATTATTTGAATTGTAAATTGTCAATAAAAGTTTTATATACCGCATTTTTAATTGTTATTGTGCACTACTGAGTAAATTTTACTCAGCGATAGCTTTTTTATTGCTGTCGCAGGTAGACAGATAGATAGAGCAGCAGAGTAGGCTACTTGTGCTACACTTTGTGATTTTGCCGGGTATATTGAGTATACCATCTTTTCGTAATTTTTGTTGTAATGTATGTGCACTGTATGTATATATTGTACTTGGTCTTGAGCAGTTATAAACTAAAGTTGTAATATATTTATTTCTTATCTCAGCTTTTAAACTACTCAGTCATTTTGTAGTTTATCTTTGGAAATATTGAAAATTGATGTTGAATTGAGTTTGACTTATGTTGAGAAAATTGATTTGTGTTGAGCCATATTGGAGCTTGGGACTGAAACAAATATATTGGAAGTGTTTTCTACAAGTTTTTGAAGAACTATTTTGCTCAAAATACATATGGCACTTTGCTGAAATTTTTATAAAATTTGTGGCTATTTCAGACCTAATGTGTTATTTAACTTCGATTAAAAAGTTTTAACACCTGTCAAAAGTGCTCACCACTTTAAAAAGAAGTAAGAAATTGTTTAAAATCCCTTGTAGTGTATTTAATGGGTTACCGGTAGGCGAAGTATGGTAATTTAGTAGGTGTACTACAGGATCATGTTATATCTTACAGAGGCGTAGGGTGTGACAGAGTTTGATACTGCTTTCATACTTGTACTGTGTATGGGTATATGGGCATGTGTTGGCTCCTACTAGTTATATATGGAGATAAGTGTTGATCAAGATGGAATCCGTTACCCTAAGTAAATGGGGATAAAATCCCATGTTCATTTAATTGTTCTTGATGTTTCAAAGTTCCTGGCCAGGACAGACAGATTTAGTCAGAAAAAGAGTTTCTGATAAGAAAATCTAATTAATCAAGAACTGGAATTAAAAGAGAACATAATGTTCATAGCAAATGGGGTTTGACATTAACCATGACTCCAGCTCAAATTGGGATTTTGTAATGGAGAGATTCTAGTGCATGGTAACATATGATTAAAGGTTCATTTAAGGTATTCCTTATTACTGATTGGGTGCCATGGCATACTATGCTAGGTGTCAACCATGGTTAATGAGATGTGTAACACCCTCCTGGTAGCAACTCCGTACATTCTACTATTCCGGTGACTGGTGTCGGTCCGGACAGCTAGAATGTCCGGAAAAATATTTAAACTTAAGTGAGGGACCAAAATTAACTCAAATATTGATAAGAAAAATTTAGTAAAAAAATTTAGAAATAAAATACAACCAAGTTAAACGAGCCGGTGCCCTAGCGATGGGTAACCCAGAGGGAAGTTGCAGTTCTCGCAACTAGGAGCCCTAGACCCCGGGAAAAAATTATAAAATAATTTTTGGGACTCCAGAGAAGGGTCATTGAGGTTCCCATGGCATTAGAATGCCAAGAAAATACTTAGAAAATTTTTTCAATCGGTACAGACAATTTTGACCCGTTAAGCCAAACGGAGGGCATTTTGGTCATTTCGCCTTCAGAGGTGATTTTTGGCCGACTTGTCCGGTTGAGTAAATAATTAATATGACATAAAATATGAATAAACATTACTAGAAATTAAATTGGAAATGAGTAGTGGAGAAAAGAAAAGAAAATGAGGAAAAAGGCTTATTTATGACATCATGGTGATGTCATTAAAAGCTATAACCAATCACCTTTAAACAACTAATTAACCAACTAATAAAAGAGACTAAATGAAGACCAAAATAACCAAAAATTACAGCAGCCATCTCCCTCCCCAAAAACCAGCCGAAACCCTTGCAATACCCAACCTCCATTAAAGCTTCAAGCAAGCTCCTTTTCTCCCATTGTTACACCACTAAACCCTAAACCCCTTTCATTAAAACTTGACCACATCTCTAGGGAGAGTATTTGGCAGCCTATAAAAGGAAAGAAAGTGAAGATTTAACTTGGGAAAAATCTGCCACTTAAAGGTTAGTGCATCTATACACCTAAAACTCCTTACTTTCATGATTAAGGACTAGAATTTAGTGAGAAATTGTAGTTTAAATGAATAAAAGTTGTGTGTATGTGTGACACCCCTTACCCGTGTACAGTATACCAGAGTAAGTAATATCACACGGTGTACCGGCACATTCTAATATACCTTAATTAATTGATACCATGCTTGTGAATATAATTTATGAAATATAATTTATTTTAGCCATTTATCAAAAGTATTATTTATTTGAGGTTCCGAAGATTTTAAAGAAAATCCGGCGGAGTACCGGCTAAAAATGGAGAAAACAGTTCTTTGGAACCTGTTAAAAACACTTCCAATATTTGTATTCCATCATCTCAAACTCCAATATCCAAAATCTCAACATTTCACTTTCAATTCTCAGTCATCCATCACATGTGATGCTCACATATATATCACAAATAAACATTTACTTTTCCGTTTACAAATACAATTTTCATAATTTACATGAACATCAATATATATTACACAAGTTTAATTACATATATGAAAATCAAAATTTATTTACAGAATGCCAAAATGACACCTAGTGTCCTACCAATGCACTGCAGAAGTTGAAGTGACAAGGACACATGCGTAAGCTGAGGATGGACTCACCCAGTCTGTGGTCTACTGGGCTCACGATCGGGATCCCCAGTACCTACGCGTGGCAAAAGCAACGCACTAAGCAATAATGCTTAGTGGTGCAATAATATAATAAAAGAAAATAGCAAGAAAATAAATGTGTATAGAATGTGTATGCTTTCTTGTTTGGAGTTGGTATATTCATTATTTCATTAACTTTGTTCACTTTTATTCATTTGGTTGCCCCAAGTAACCTACACTAGACGACTGGACTGGATAACGGGTAAACTGGCACTGGGTATCTAGTACCTCGGGCCGTCACACCATCGGTCGCATATGCATCACCCAATGTGCAACAGAATAGCTACCAAGCCGTAAATAATCTCAGGCACAAGGCCAAGTCTCAATGCAAAGTCAGAATGGCTAAAAGCCATGAAATCACAGAATGACATTTTTGCCATGTGCAGTACTGCTAACTGAACTCTATTGGCATGCCAAACTATCCAAATCAATCATGTTAGGTATACTAGGGCATTTGAAACTTTTAAATTCTTCAATTTGTGCATTTCAAGTTTTGGGGTCACTATTCACCTCATTGGTCAACAAAAATGTTGACTTTTGGATAGAAAATATGTTTATTAGTTTTAACACCCCAAACATACCACATTTTGTATTTAAAACTTGTTGGAATTGATTGCCATTTCCATTTCTCAACTTAAATCTAGGAGGGCAGAATTTTCAGTTTTGGAGACCCAACTTTACTGTTCCATTGGGCCCTGTTATAGTGGGAATTTGAAGAAATGGAAAACATGAAAGTTGTTCCTTATTTTGTATAGTTGAATTTCCTTTTTTGAATCACTCCATTTGGAGTTTTGTAGCTCCAGATATGGTCCAAAAACCACAGCTGGCCGGATTACCATTCTGCAGAAATTACCATATCTACAGTAACATGAACAGTGACTGTGAGTGCATCTTTGAATTGGTTCTGGCCACAATTTTGGGTAGGTTCCTTCATGAAAATTGTTTGTCTATGTCTTAACTTATTGCTGTAAACATTTCAGGTCGATTGACCAAATCTACAGTGAGTTATGGCCAAATGAACAGTTACTGTTCATTTGGTCAATTCTGCAGGGGCTGTTACAGTGTGTCCGGATTGGGGCCAAGTTTTGGTCCTCTTGCTTTGGTCTTTTGGGCATGATTTCTTCAGCAAAAATGTGCCATTATAAGCCTAGTTTCATGTCCAATTGGCCAAACATCAATTGGACTAACACAGCCAAAGTTATGGCTGTGTAATTGGACTGAAATTTCAGTCACCTTTACTGCTGTCCCTAGGCAGCATAGTCACTCTCTTTGCCAAGCTATTTTTCAGTCCAAATTATGGTTAAATTTCCTCAAATGGTCACTAATTGACCATTAGAATGTCCTTTAACAATTTCATAAGCCAAGTCCACATTTTCACCCTCAAAACCCTAGTTTCCATTCCAAATTACCCATACACCTTGGTTAAGCACACTAATTCATTATCTATGTAGGTATATAACTTAAACATAATCTCCAATTCATTCTAAGTCCATTAAAACCATCAAAACACTCCATTATTGTTCCTTCCTTAGGGCTGCCGAAATTCAAGGCATGCATAAACATAAATTTTATTCATTTAAGTGACAAATTCTTGCTCACTTAAAGGCTTTAACATGGAATAAAGGAGATTTAAGTATATATGTGCACTAACCTTGAATAGGGCAGATTTTTCCCAACTCAAAACTTCACTTTTCTTCCTTTTCTTGGCTGCCAAAAGATCATGCAAGGTGCTAGGATAAATTTTAGTGAAGCTAGGTTATGATTTTGTTGGGTAGAAATGGGTGAATCAAGCTTGGGAAGTGGGGTTTAATGGAGGTTTAGGGCAAGGCTTGGGTTTCGGCTGGTTTGGGGAGGGAGATGGCAGATTGTGTTTTTAATTTTTTGGTCTTGGTTTGTCTCTTTTACTGGTTAATAAAAGAGTTGTTTAACTTTGATTGGGTATGGCTTTTAAATGACATCATTTTGATGTCATAATTAAGCCTTTTTCCTCATTTTTCTTTTCTTTCCTCCACTACTCATTTCCAATTTAATTTCTAGTAATATTCATTCATATTTTATGTCATATTAATTATTTACTTAACTGGACAAGTCGGCCAAAAATCACCTCTGAAGGCGAAATGACCAAAATGCCCTCCGTTTGGCTTAACGGGTCAAAAATGTCTGTACCGATTGAAAAATTTTTCTAGGTATTTTCTTGGCATTCTAATGCCATGGGAACCTCAATAACCCTTCTCTGGAGTCCCAAAAATTATTTTATAATTTTTTCCCCGGGTCTAGGACTCCTCGTTGTGAGAACCGCAACTTCCCTCTAGTTACCCATCGCTGGGGCACCGGCTCGTTTAACTTGGTTGTATTTTATTTCTAAAATTTTTACTAAATTTTTCTTATTAATATTTGAGTTAATTATGATTCCCGACTTTAGTTTAAATATTTTTTCGGACGTTCTAGCTGTCCGGACCGGCACCGGTCACCGGAACAGTAGAATGTACGGAGTTATTACCGGGAGGGTGTTACAGTATGGCCACCATAAATTTCGGCTGCCCTATTGAAGGAATAGAAATGGAGTGTTTTGATGGACTTAAGGTAGATTAGAGGTTATGTTTAAACCATCTATGCATGTGGTTAGTGAATGGGTTAGTAATTAAGGTGTGTTGTGAAAACCTATAATGGGAACTAGGGTTTTAAGGGTGAAAATTGGACTTGGCATTTGAATTGATTAATGGAAATTCTAATGGCCAATTAGTGACCATTTAAGGCAAGTTAATCAAAATTTGAAGTGAGTTAATGCATGGCAAAACTAAAATGGAGGGCTGCCTAAAGACAGCAGCATGGTGGCTGAGATTCCAGCCCACTTAGATAGCCATAACTTTGGCTGTGTAGGTCCAATTGGTGTTTGGCCAATTGGACATGAAACTAGGCTTATAATGGCACATTTTTGCTGAAGAAACCATGCTCAAAAGACCAAAGCAAGTGGACCAAAAGTTGGCCCCAATCCGGATACCCTGCAACAGCACCTGCAGAAATGACCAAATGAACAGTAACTGTTCATTTGGCCATAACTCACTGTAGATATGGTCAATTGACCTGAAATGTTTACAGCAACAAGTTAATACATAGACAAACAATTTTCATGAATAAACCTAACCGAAATTATGGCCAGAACCTATTCAAAAATGCAATCACAGTTACTGTTCATGGTACTGTAGATTTGGTAATTCTGCAGTTTTGGAAATCCGGCCAGCTGTGGTTTTTGGACCATATCTGGAGCTACAAAACTCCAAATGGAGTGATTCAAAAAAGGAAATTCAACTAGACAAAATAAGAAACAACTTTCATGTTTGCCATTTCTTCAAATTCCCACTGTATCAGTGCTTAATAGAATAGTAAACTTAGGCTTCAAAAACTGAAATTTCTGCCCTCTTGGTTTTAAGTTAGAAATGGTAATGGTGACCAATTCCAACAAGTTTTAAATACAAAATGTGGTATGTTGAGAGTGCCAAAACCAATGTACCTAATTTCTACCTAATAGTCAACATTTTTGTTGACCAAAGAGGTGAATAGTGACACCAAAACTTGAAATTCACAAAGTGAAGAATTTAAAAGTTCCAAATGCCCTAGTATACCTAACAAGATTGGTTTGGATAGTTTGGCATGCCAATAGGGTTCAGTTAGCAGTACTGCATATGGCAATATGCCATTATGTGATTTCGTGGTTTTTAGCCATTCTGACTTTGCATTGAGATTTGGCCTTGTGCCTGAGATTATTTACAGCTTGGTAGCTGTTCTGTTGCACATCGGGAGATGCATATGTGACCGATGGTGTGACAGTCGGAGGAACTAGATACCCAGTGCCAGTTTACCCGTTATCCAGTCCAGTCGTCTAGTGTAGGTTACTTGGGGCAACCAAATGAATAAAAGTGGACAAAGTAAATGATATACAAATACCAAACAAATAAAACATATACATTCGTTACATATTTATTTCTTGCTATTTCTTTTATTTTATTATTGCACCACTAAGCATTATTACTTAGCGCGTTGCTTTTGCCACGCGTAGGTTCTGGAGATACAGATCATGAGCCCAGTAGACCGCAGACTGGGTGAGTCCATCTGCGATTACGCACAGTGTCCGTGTCACCTCAACTTCTGCAGTGCATTGGTAGGACACTAGGTGTCATTTTGGCATTTTGTAATTAATTTTGATTTTCTCATATGTAATTAAACTTGTGTAATATATATTGATGTTCATGTAAATTATGAAAATTGTATTTGTGAATGGAAAAGTAAATATCTATTTGTGATTTATACTTGATTATCACATGTGATGGATGATTGAGAACTGAAATTGAGAAATGTTGTTGAGATCTTGATATTGAGACTTTGTTGATGAATTGAAGTTGGGATTGTTTGGAAATTATTTAGAAGTGTTTTTAACAGGTTCTGAAGAACTTTTTTCTCTATTTTTAGCCGGTATTCTGCCGGATTTTCTATAAAATTTCCGGAACCTCAAATAAATTATAATTTCAATAAATGAACTATATTTCACAAACTATATTCAAAACTTTGACAAAAAAATTAATTAAGGTAAAATAGAGTGTGCCGGTACACCGTGTGACATAGCTTACTCGGATACACTGTAGCCGGGTAAGGGGTGTCACAAGATGCCTGAAATGATTTAGAGAAATCATTTATGGCAAGAAAGAGTTTTAATGATATTAAGAGTTAATATCATTTCTCATTGCCAATAAGTAATGAGCCTAGTAAGTCACACATCTACGCAAGCTAATCACCATTTAAAATGTGATTTAATTGATTAATTAAAGAGTCTAATTAATTAATTAAAGAGGTTTGGTTTGCAATAAGATTGCAAAGTCCATAGCATGACTTAAAACCAAATCTAGGTTATTAGTGAAGGAACGGAAGCGTGAAAAACACAAGTTTATACCATTGAATTCAAAAATTTTCACCTAGGGTCACAGGCATCATGCAAGATTTATTTTTATCTATTTGATTTCAATGATAAATAACATATTAAAACTCTTTTAATATGTTTTTGGATCTGTATTTGTCATTTAAGATTTTAAAATTAATCAAATTAATTTTAGAACCCTAGATTAAATCAAGACCGATTACACTAACCTCTTGATGCACTGCAGCGTGTCTGCGCCTTTGAGATTCGTCTTTAGGACACCAGATGTAGCACCCCTCACCCGACTACAGTATAGCCGAGCAAGGCGTGCTACAATCGGTGCCGGAGCACCCTAACTTATCTTACCTTTTTTTTTTAAATAATTTTGAATTCATTTAATTTAATATCAATTATTTTTCGACGGAGAAACCAGCGGAGTTTCCCCTATTTTATTATCTTTTGGCGTATTTCAATATTCACCTGTTTGAAATTCAATAATATTTCCAAAATAAAATCTTATCCATGCTAATCATAATTATCTCATCAATCATTCTCATAATTTTCTCATAATTCAAATCTCATCCATACATTTCAATTTCATAATCATTTCCATACATTTCCATTCATACTCAATTCATATGTAAACATTCTCAAATTACATAAGCAAAATTTTCAAATTTTCTTAATTTACATAATTTACAAAATAATTACAAAATTTCATAATTTACATAATATATAAATTAATTACATATGAAAAAGCTAATTAATTAATTTACATCTCATTCCTATTAATTACCTGTTCATAATCTACATTATAATACAATATCTAGCATTTTAAACAAAATACAAAATATGATCTATATGGGCCCTATCTACATGCATTGCTGAGGAGGTGACAAGCTTTGAATACTTAAAACACTTTTGCAGATCAGAACTTCGAAAATTCCCAGTCAAACATCCATTGGGTTCTAGCTACAGTACCTGCGCGAAGGAAACAATTCCATCGCGCTAAGTATTGCTGCTTAGTGGTGCAATAATATAACAAGGAAATAATATACAAATAAAGATAGAAATAAAACATAATTTAAATAATTAAGATTTATTCATACTTCACATGCGATTCTAAAATTTAATATTTTTTATCGTAATTTAGTCTTATTTGAAAGTGTTTATTTCGCCAATGTATAGTAATAATGTACAAAGAAAAATAATATAAAAATGATAAATTTATGCTTATATTATCATGTAAGTCACATTTGCAATATTTATGTATGTTATAATTTTCTTTGCTAATCTTTTAGCATTTTCTCAATACTTTCTAGGTTGTCTCAAATTGTTTCGTAATAAGTAAATTTTGATACCGGTCTAGTTCATTTCGATTCTTTCTAATAAATAACTATTCTAATTTATTTTAGGTCATCTTACTCATTTATTTAATTTCTAATATATATTTTTTTTATTAATAATATTCTTAACTTATTTCAATAAATTTCACTGCCCAAGTAACCTATGACAGGCTGGCTAAACTGGATAACGGGTCGTTGGCACTGGACACCGCGGTGCCTCGGGCCGTCATACCATGGGACGCAGAACGTCAACCACGTATGCAGTCAGTATGGCTAAAAAGCCATGATAACACATAATCGGGCATAAAAGCCATGAATACAGGCATAAAGCCATGAATGTGGGCATAAAGCCATGAATACGGGCATAAAGCCATGAATACAGGCATAAAGCCTTTCGCAGTACTGCTAAAACAATACCCTATTGGCATGCCAAACTATCCAATCTGACACACATGTCTAGGCAATACAATGGCACATAATATCATTAAACATTAATATATTGTGTTTTATGACTTCATTATTTCATAATAAATTTCAATTATAATTCATACATTCTTTTGATCATTTATATGATCACAATTCACATCAATTATCCTTTTTATACCATTGTACTCAAAATACTTCTCCTTTCTACAATAATGAGAACTAATGTCTGATTCATACATTAATATGGTTCATTTATTCATTCTTTATGTTATTCATATTAATCACAATTCTAAACAATGGTTCACATGTACCATTGTATTCAAAACATTTTTCCTTTTCTCATTTATACATTCAAGAATCTACTTATGTAATTGCAAATTTTATATTTCAAGTTGAGTTATTAATATTTTATGAATTCCATTTGTGATGGGCATATAAGCCCTAACTATCTATTCATATCAATTAGGTGACTTATTTTTCATGTTTCAAGTAATCCATAAATATTTCATGGATTTTAAATTTATGGCCTTAATTTCTTTTTAACAATTTTGACTAGGATGCATAGTCCACATTTGTCATACAATTCTAAGCATTTAAGCTTAGAATTGGTTCTAGGTCTTCATCTTAATTTACTAATCATTTTGATTACTATTCACCTTACTAGTCAACCAAAATGTTGACTTTTTCATACTTAGTGGATATATTAATTCTAATTACACCAAGATCCCACATTTTGAGTTTTACATTTGCTAGTATTAATTGCCAATTGCAATTTAAAGTCCCCTAGATGCATTTCTAATTTCAAATTTTGAATTTCAAGTTTTGGTGTCACTATTCACCTCATTGGTCAACAAAAATGTTGACTTTTGGATAGAAAATAGGTATATTGGTTTTAGCACTCCCAATGTACCACATTTTACATTTAAAACTTGTTGGAATTAACCACGAAATCCATTTCCAAATCTAAAACCAAGAGGGCAGAATTTTCAGTTTTTGTGACCCAAATTTACTGTTCCATTGGATCCTGTTGCAGTGGGAATTTGAGGAAATGGTAAACATGAAAGTTGTTCCTTATTTTGTCTAGTTGAATTTCCTTTTTTGAATCACTCCATTTGGAGTTTTTTAGCTCCAGATATGGTCCAAAAACCACAGCTGGCCGGATTTCAATTCTGCAGAATTTACCAAATCTACAGTACCATAAATAGTGACTGCCACTGCCTTGTTGGATAGGTTCTGTTCATAATTTGAGGTAGGTTTCTTCATAAAAGTTGTTTGTCTATGCCTTAACTTGTTGCTGTAAAAATTTCAGGTCAATTGACCATATCTACAGTGAGTTATGGCCAAATGAATAGTTACTATTCATTTGGTCATTCTGCAGAATCAGTTTGCAGGGTATCCGGATTGGGGCCAACTTTTGGTCCTCTTGCTTTGGTCTTTTGGGCATGGTTTCTTCAGAAAAAATGTGCCATTATAAGTCTATTTTCATGTCCAATTGGCCAAACACCAATTGAACCTACACAGCCAAAGTTATGACTGTCTAAGTGGGCTGGAATCACAGCCTCATTGCTGCTGTCTCTAGGCAGCCTGCACATTTCACTTTGCCATGCATTAGCTCATTTTAAATTATGATTAACTTGCCTCAAATGGTCACTAATTGACCATTAAAATCTTCATTCACCATTACCTAAACAAGGTCCAAGTTTCTCTCCAAAACCCTAACCCTAATTGACCAAGCCTCCAATTCATGCATCCCACTCCTAATTTGCTATACTAATCATATAATTTATAAGAGGGGCAGCAATATGTCACTTTAAACCAAAGATTTCTCCTAACCCTAACTCATGCCAAGGCTGCCAAAACTTCATGGAATATAACCATGCTTCATTAATTCAATTTTTGTCAAATTTTTAACTTAACTTAGCTCAAATTCATGATTAGAAAGATGTAAAAGCAAAGGTTATGGCACTAACCTCTTTGGTGATTTTCTAAGCTTGTTCACACCTCACTTTCTTCCACTTTATCTTCTTCTAATTGCTGCCCAAGTCTTGCTCTAGTGGTAAGGGAAATTTTTAGTGAAGGGAGGACAAGGTTTTGAGGTGGTTTGAAGTGGGAAATGAAGCTTAAGGGAGCTTTAATGGTGGAACCTCTTCTCTCTCTCTCTCTCAACGTTTTTTAGGCTGCCCAAAGGTTGAAGATGCAGATTGTTTTTTCAAATTTTTGGTCACTTTTATCTCTTTTAATGAGTTTAACAAATTGTGATTGGTGGATAGGTTTTTAATGACATCATATGATGTCATTATTAGGTATTTTCTTTCATTTTCTTTTCTTTTCATCTCTACTCATTTTCAATTTAATTTTTAGTAATGTTTATTCACATTTTGTGTCATAATAATTATTTACTTAACTGGACAAGTCGGCCAAAAATCATCTCTGAAGGCGAAATGACCAAAATGCCCTCCGTTTGGCTTAACGGGTCAAAATTGTCTGTACCGATTGAAAAATTTTTCTAAATATTTTCTTGGCATTCTAATGCCATAGGAACCTCAATGACCCTTCTCTGGAGTCCCAAAAATTATTTTATGAATTTTTCCCCGGGTCTAGGGCTCCTCGTTGCGAGAACCGCAACTTCCCTCTGGTTACCCATCGCTTGGGCACCGGCTCGTTTAACTTGGTTGTATTTTATTTCAAAAATTTTTCCTAAATTTTTCTTATTAATATTTGAGTTAATTATGGTTCCTGACTTTAGTTTAAATATTTTTCCGAACGTTCTAGCTGTCCGGACCAACACTGATCACCAGAATAGTAGACTGTACGGACTAGCTAAAGTGAGGATGTTACACTAGATGTTGTCCCTCTAGCTTGTCCACACCAAGAACACCTATGCCAGCCCTTGAATAGCATCTAAAGCTTTTTCTATTAATTAGAAATTTAAGTTCTGCCTTTTAAGAGATTAGAGATGTAAATAGGACACTAGAAACAATTTTTAGTGTTCTTAATTCAAGAGATTGATGGCTAATCTCTTTGAATTGATGAGAGATGAAGAAGAATAGATGAAAAGCCTCAAAGTGGTGTGACAAAGGAGAGGAGTGGCTGCTGGTTGCTTTTCTTTTTCATAACAACACTTAAATAGCTAGGTTAACACATTAAACCCTTGCCACATGTCACCCTTTGATTAGCTCTAGGTTTAAGTGACCCAATCACATTGTGCCAAGTGTCAAACCTATATTTAATCTTGATTTTAATCATATTACATGATTAAAAAACATTTGGCAAGCTTATGTGTAATACCATGTGTCACCATCTCATGGTGCCACGTGTCACACTGTGAAATGACCAAAATGCCCCTATGTCTTAATTTTGAGTTCTCAACACAAAATAATTATTTCTCTTCTTCTACTTAATTTATATCAAATATAAATTAATTAATTAATCTCTATTAATTAATTTCTCATTAATTAAATCATATTTAAATACTTTAAATATAAATTTAACTTATATTATACATCCAATAATCTAGATTTGGTTTCAAGTCATGCTAGGGACTTTGCAATTTAATTGCAAACCAAACCTATTTAATTAATCAATTAAACTCTTTAATTAATTAATTAAATCATATTTAAATAGGTGATAACTTGTGTATGTGTGTGACTTACTAGGCTCATCAATAATTGGCAATGAGACATGATATCAACTCTTAATATCATCAGAACTCTTTCATACCATAAATGATTTCTCTAAATGAACCTCATAGACCATGCTTAACACCTAGCATAGCATACCATGGCCACCCAATTAGTAATAAGGTTTACCTTAAATGAACCTATAATCATATGTTACCATGCACTAGAATCTCTCTGTTACAAAATTCCAACTCAAGCTGGAGTCATGGTTTATGTCAAACTCCATTTGCTATGAATATTATGTTCTCTTTTAATTCCAGTTCTTGATTAAAAAGATTTTCTCATCATAAACTCTTTTCTGAATAAATCTATCTGTCCTGGCCAGGAACTTGAAACATCAAGAACAAATAAATGAACATAGGATTTTATCTCTATTTACTTAGAGGAAAATATTCCATCTTGATCAACACCTACCTCCATATATAACTAGTAGGAGCCAACACATGCCCATATACCCATACATAGTACAAGTATGAAAGCAGTATCAAACTCAAACTACCTATATACAAGATAACTGTGCTATCTCAGGTCTAAAGATTATATGCATTGATATGATTTATGACAAAACATTGACAAGAGTAAACTCCATGTGCTTGTCATAAGTGTCACTGGTTCGGCCTACTTATCATTTATAAGTGCCTATCATGTTTGTCATATCGCATGAGACTCACCATTCCATCTTATTTATATCTCATATAAATAACTTGGTAACAAACATGAATACAATCTTTCTGGATAAGTCATGTCCTTATTATGAAGTATCCTTGATTGTGAACCTATTTATGATACTTTGTGCTAGAAATATTATCACTCATATTCTTAACAACTTAAGAATAATATTTCTAACAAAATATCAATGGACCTTTTCTATTACACATAAATATATTATGTAAACGGAAAAGTGGAAATGCCTTTTATTAATAAAACATGTACAAGATACATACTAAATGATTTGCTCTAGGGCATACTACTAACAATCTCCCACTAGCACTAGAGCCATTCATTACAAAACGGAAATCTTAGCTAGATGGATTTCTAGTGGGTGATTGAATTCTTATAATCCTATTGATCATCCTCAGATACGTCCATTATTGGAATTACAATAAACTATAAGTGAGCAACTCCTTGCCCATCACATCTCATGCGAGGTTCAAGCCTTTACCTAGCCCCTAATGCTCAAAATCTCAGGTATATCCAATATTGACTTATCTTGCATTAGTTAAGTTGATCCCATTGAGCCAGTAAACATGCAAATAATTTTAATGTCCTCAGGTACACTAATATTGGCCATCAAACCATTTATATATTTACAACATCTTATACTTAACAATTATTCTTAAGAAAATATCGCATCATATGCAAGTATTTAAAATTTTTTAAAATAATTGCCTCAATGGAGGGCCCATATTATAATTATTTTAATTATACCATATCCAACTTAATCATTTGTTTGGAAGATTTTGTGGTCGTCCTAATTACTATTAAGGTCTCACTTTGCACATTATCCAATTAGCATGCACATATCATATATTTGCATACATTCCCATACAACTCATGCATTCATGGATAATTAATATGGTATGATCATGGACTTTCTAAGGGATTCAATTTTGAGCCACCAAGAATTGAATCAGGGCATTCATAGGTGCATTTCATTCATTCATATTACAAGAGTTGTTGAAGGAGTACATAATCAACACTTGATCTTGAATTCCTCCCACTGGTCCCACCAATGCTCTTGACCTCCTTGTTCTTCTTGTAATCCAATTACATAGTAATCCTTGGCATACCAAGGTGAATTTACAAGAACCAAATAAATGAAATTACAATCCAAAAAAAATATTACAACCTTTATAATGCATGCCACCAAAATAAATTAATTAATTTACAACCCAAAGAAACATAAAAGAAATAAATCCAATCACATTGGTTTTTTATTGTCCATGATCATCCATCATGCATATCACTATTTAACAATTAAATAAAACATGCATACTTAAATTAAATTGAATGGCTCATATTCAACATAAAAATCCAGATTTGAATCTCATTCAACCAAATTTAAAAATTCAGATTTGAATCTTATTCAAAACAAATTTAAAAATTCAGATTTGAATCTCATTCAACCAAATTTAAAAATTCAGATTTGAATCTCATTCAAACAAATTTAAAAATTCATATTTGAATCACATTCAAACAAATTGAAAAATTCATATTTGAATCACAGTCAAACAAATATAAAAATTCAGATTTAAATCACATTCAAACAAATTTAAAAAATTTAAATTTGAATAACATTCAAACAAATTTAAAAAATTTAGATTTGAATCACATTCAAACAATTTTAAAAATTCAGATTTGAATCATAATTTCATTGTGTGATTAAAACTCCTAATTAAACACTTAATTAGTCATGGGCCTAATTATGGGCCTTGAAACCAAGCCCACAAACAAGCCCAAACAGCCATGCGCATGGTTGAATGCATCAAACCATGCGCACCATGGTGTTCTTCATCAAGCCACCACCTTTGCTTTGCAACCAGCAATGAATTAATCATCTGATGATCAAATCACATAATTAATTCATATAATCAACAATCTAAATGGCAAATATAGTGGCTCTGATATCAATTGAAGGAGCGGAAGCATGAAAAATATAAGTTTAGATCATTAAATTCAAAAATTTTTCTCCTAGGGTTTCATGCATCATGCAAAATTTATTTTTATCTATTTGACTTCAATGATATATAGCATATTAAAACTCTTTTAATATATTTTTGGATCTACATTTGCCATTTAACATTTTAGAATTAATAGATTAATTCATTAGAACCCTATATTAGATCAATAACAAGTGCACTAACATTTTGATGAACTGCAGTTGTGTTTTGCACCTTTGGGATGTGCCTAAGACACCAGATGTTGTCTCTCTAGCTTATCCATACCAAGATCACCAATGGCAGCCCCTTGAACAGCTTATCAAGCCTTTCCAATTAATTAGAAAATCAGGTTTTGCCTTTAGAGATGTTGCAGATGCATACAGGACACTAGAAATGATTTCTAGTATTTTTAATTCAAGAGAATGTTGGCAATTCTCTTTGAATTGATGAGAGATGAAGAAAATGAGAGGGCAGATGTTCTTTGGGTGGCGGCACCAATGAGACAAATAGCAGATTGTTTTTTTTTCTTTTCATCCTTTCTCTTATATAGTTAGGTCACCACTTAAAACCCTTGCCACATGTCACCTTCTGATTGGCTCTTAGTTTAATTGACCCAATCACATTGTGCCAAGTGTCAAATTAAGATTTAATCTTGACTTTGATTATCTTATATGATTAAAAGACAAGTGGTAAGCTTATGTGTAGTGCCATGTGTCACCATCTCATGGTGCCACATGTCACACTGTGAAATCACCAAAATACCCTTGTGTCTTAATTTTGAGTTCTCAACCCAAAATCATTATTTTTCTTCTTCTAATCAATTTATATCAAATATAAATTAATTAATTAATCTCTATTAATTAATTTCTCATAATTAAATTCATATTTAAACACTTTAAATATAAATTTAACTTATACTATACATCCAATAACCTATATTTGGTTTCAAGCCATGCTAGGGACTTTGCAATCTAATTGCAAACCAAACCTATTTAATTAATCAATTAAAATCTTTAACTAATTAGTTAAATCACATTTAACTTGGTGATTACTTGTGTATGTGTGTGACTTACTAGGCTCATCACTAATTGGCAATTAGATATGATATCAACTCTTAATATCATCAGAACTCTTTCTTACCATAAATGATTTCTCTAAATTATTTTAAGCAGCTCATAGACTATGGTTAACACCTAGCATAGCATGCCATAGCCACCCAACTAGTAATAAGGTTTACCTTAAATGAACCTATAATCATATGTTACCATGCACTAGAATCTCTCTGTTATAAAATCCCAATCGAGCTGGAGTCATGGTTTATGTCAAACCCCATTTGCTATGAATATTATGTTCTCTTTTAATTCTAGTTCTTGATTAAAAAGATTTTCTCATTAGAAACTCATTTCTGATTAAATCTATCTGTCCTGGCCAGGAACTTGAAACATCAAGAACAATTAAATGAACATAGGATTTTATCCTTATTTACTTAGGGTAACAGATTCCATCTTGATCAACACCTACCTCAATATATAACTAGTAGGAGCCAACACATGCCCATATACCCATACACAGTACAAGCATGAAAATAGTATCAAACTCAAACCACCTATATACAAAATAACTGTGCTATCTCAGGTGTAACACCCCTATGTTCGGTAGTGCGTTCTACTGTTCCGGTGACCAGTGTTGTCCAGACAGCTAGGATGTCTAGAACTACACATAAATATTGATGAGGAGACATAAAATAATGAAATACAATAAAAGAAAACACAAGAAAAACAAAAAAAAAAATAATAGCAATGAAATGTAACCAAGTTAAACGAGCCGAGAACCCTAGCAATGGGCGACCGCACCGAGAAGTTGCGGCGTGGACTGTTGACTAGCCCTGGACCGTGGGCAACCCTAGAAAATATTTTTAGGACTTAAATAAATGTCTATTGAAGTATAAATACCATTAGAAATATTAAAGAAAAATTAATTAATTAGTACAAAGAAAAGTGAGAAATCGAGAAAATGACAAAACTCGATGTTATCAAAAATTCGGGAATGCAACCCGAACAGGTGCATTGTGGTCATTTCACACCTCGAGTTGTCTTTTGACCTTATTGTCCATTAAAAATACATGATATTAGACTTGGAAAATGTCATGAAAAATTAAATTAGTGGTACCTAATGTAAATAGCAAAAATGGGAAGTTAAATGTGGGAAAATAAAACTTTTGAATAAATAAACAATTAAATATCACTAAGTGCTCCACTAACTCACCTAAGTGGACCACTTACTCATCATTTTGGACAGATTTCATCTTCTTCCTCAAGCTCCCAAAGAAACAGCCGATAGTGGTCTTGAGAGAACCTCCATTGCCGTCCACTTGAAAGCTCCATGCAAGCTTGATCTAAGCTTCTTTCTTTGCACTTCCCTTCATTAAAAGTTGTCCATAAACCTTGGGCAGTAGATAGGCAACAAGAAGACCAAGTTTTGGAGAGGTTTTGAAGAGTTTCCAAAGTGGTAAGTATGTTTTTTTTATTATTGCTTCATTAAAGTTTGTGAGGATGTTATGGGTACTTGAATTGCGGAGAGATTTTTGGAGATTGATGTATTAAGGGAGATGTTTATTTTTGGCAACCATGGAAACTCCTTAAGAACAGTTTATCCTTGCTTGTAAATAGTAGATTAAAGGGTTGATTAAGTGTTTATATGTGTAAGAATAAATTGGGTGATGTATATTAGATGTATATGTAAATGTATACTTGATTTTGGAAACTTGGAAGTTAATTGAGTGAGAAGTATGAATCGACAGCTTGAATTGTGGACCATAAAAATGTTATTTCATGGTTTGGTTTGTGAAATATTATTGTTGAATTATGGTATTTGTTATGGCAGCTTGTACATGGGTATAAAGGTTTGAGTTTGGACATGTGAATGAGCTTGGTTATGCAGTTAAATTGTGTGTAAATTGGACTTGGTAAATTCTGTACTATAAGGTGCATATTGAGTGTGGTTATAAGCTGCCAAAGTGACCAAAAATGTGTTGTGAAATGTGTTTGGGTTATGGTACAAAACAGAAATGGCATGAATGTGTAACTTGGTAAGTATTAAAAGTGTCCTTTGATGAGTAATGAACAAAATGCAATAAGGCAGTTTATGTTTTGTGCCTAGAACCTTAAGTGTGTGGCTCCAATTGCTATGAGACCAATTGGTGGTGAAACTAGGCACACAAAGTGCCAACTTTCATGAAGGAAGCTTACCAAAATTCTGCTTGGAAGGTAACTTGAAAAATGACCAAATCCGGATTAGTGCATTTAAGGCCTGAAAATTGACCATTTGGGTAGCAGTTAGTGTTTTGGCCATAACTCACTCAAAATAGGTCCAATTAACCTAAAATTTTTACCATGAATATTTAAGACCTATGTCTACAAGTCTTAATAAGACACCAAATCCCATAAATGACCATAAGCAAGTCAAATAGCTTGCACAACTTCGGGTCCAAAAATTGGCCGAAACTAAAATGACCTAAAGTGACAAATTTTAGTACATTCTGACCAGCAATAGTAAAATGACCATAACTTGGTTTACATAACTCAGAATGACCTGAAATTTTGCCCCACGTGCAATAAGACATAGATCTACAAGTTTGTAGTTTTGACTGAAACCCAAAAACTGATGAAAATGCAATAAAACGCAATATACATGGAAATGAATTTGGTAACATGTACCAACCCTAAAAGGCTACAAATGTGACATATTGGTAACATTAAAACCTAATTTACCTAGACTGCATCGAGGGTCGATATCTTAGGTTGACTAAGGAAATAATAGAACTCAATGAATTAATTATTAAGCATTATCATTAGAGACAGTTTAAATGAGTACTGAAACACTTCAAATTGTGTTTCTCAGTTAGCAAAGACTCAGGGAAAGGGAAGGAAACACTGAGTCAGAGCCAAGAGACAGTTATCAGAGGTTTGTGCACAATAGTTTTTTCTTTTGAATTTTTCAATTGAAATAAATTATGACTATTTGTATATTATTGTTTTAAATAGTGGAAATGTGTTTGAATGGATACTTATTGCTTGAAAAGCATTGTAAATGGTTTGCAACTGTGAAAAATTGTTTGAATGATATTTGATGGATATTTATTGATTGAAAAGCATTGTAAATGGTTTGAAACCACAGCTATCATGTATATTGATTGAATTCCTCGCTAGCTTGTCTAGTGGGACGAATTGAATTTCCTCTCTGGCTGAAGTGTTAAGGTGTGTGCCTATTGAGGACGAATCGAATGAGTACTCATATTTTTGCTAGCTAGCTATGTTATTCCTCATTAGCCATCGGCTTTTGGGATGAATTGAATTCCTCATTAGCCATCGGCTTTTGGGATGAATTGAACTTTGGAACATAATTAAGCTGTGTGTGATTTATTGATATGTATTGTGAGATTGTGAAATGCAGTTTAAATTCTTATTGACATTCACTGTCTTTTGAATTTAACCATGTCTTGATTTATTGAGATTCATTGTGATATTGTGAAATGGAGTTTAAATTCTTATTGACATTCATTGTCTTTGAATTTAACTATGGTTTTAAATATCCACTATTTATATGACTTATAATTTGTGGTTTAAAGTTGCATTTGGTTAATGTTGTGCACCACTAAGATATTGTCGCAGCGATAGCTTTTCATTACTGTCGCAGGTAGACTGACTGACAGGGCAGCAGACTAGGCTGCTAGGGCAACACTGAGAGATCATCGGTTATATTGAGTATACCGTATTTTGCATTTTGTATTGTAATTTATGTTCACTGTATGTATATAGTGTTCTTGGTTTTGAGCAGATGTAAATTAAAATTGTACATTGAAGTTGTAAAATAAATTATGAGTTATTTTGGCTTGTAAAATTTATACTATTTTTCTTTTATCTCAGCCTTGAAAATATTGAAAAAAATTATTGTGGATTTGAGTTGAGAAACATATTGTGTTGATTAAATGTTGGAGTTTGAGATTGAGAAATATATTTGAAGTGCTTTTTACGGGTTTTTGAAGAACTATTTTATTCAAAATACAGATGGCACTCTGCCAAAATTTTTATAGAAATTCCTAATAATTCAAATGTGTTAGCTATTTCCCTTCAGCTCAAAAAAATTTTTAATACCTGTAAATAGTGCTCACCACTGTAAAAAGAAGTAAGAAAAGTTTTGAAATCCCTTGTAGTATATTTAGTGGGTTATCAATAGACGAAGTTGGTAATTCATTAGGTATACTACGGGATCATGTTATGCCTTACAGAGGGGTAGGGTGTGACATGTTTCAGTGGTATCAGAGCTAGTTTTTAAATTCTATTTTCACATGTAATTTAAATATTCTTTCTTCATAGTATAACTGCTCAATGTCATTATTTGATACATACAGTACATTACATTATAAATATGCACTAACAGGAGAAAATCTCCTTGTGTTATTTGTTCAGGAGGTCTAAGATCCTCGCATTGATTATGGAAGAGGGTGATCGTTCAGTCGATCAATGTATAGAGGCTGAGGTGCAAGGGGATGCCCTAGCCCTACACAATGTCAGTGGTTCAAGAAGACCCTCACAGCACCACGTTTCTGCTCGATTCGCTCAGATGGCTGCAATGTTCCAACAAATGGCTGGTAATGTGCCTACTCAAATCCCACTACAGACACCAGTGGTACAACCACAGTCTTCTGCTAGGTAGTATGACAAATTATTGAAATATGGGGCTATAGAGTTCAAGGGGACAGTAGATCCTCTAGAGGTAAAACAGTGGTTAGAGAGAATGGATAGGGTATTCAAGACGCTACATTGTACAGAGGAGCTCAGATTTGAATATTCAGTATCTCTGCTACAGGGGGATGCATATGACTGGTGGAAAAGCATTCCCCATAGTCTGGTAGAACCTACAGTGCTAACATGGAATGACTTTCTCAAGGAGCTCAGTAAAAAATATATCCCTGATGCTTATGTGGACCAGAAGCTGCAAGAGTTCCTAGGTCTGAAATAGGGGAGTAGATCAGTGGCTGAATATGAAAGGGAATTTTCTCGCTTGAGCCATTATGCAGTTAGTCTACTTGCTACCAGTAGGGAGAGATGTAAGAGGTTTGAAACCAGCTTGAAGCCCAGTATCAGATTATAAGTGGTCGGATTCAAACATAACAACTTCTCTGAACTTATTTCTTAAGCACTAGAGTTAGAAAGAATTGAATCTGAAGCAGCCCCAGAGAAAAAGAAATCAGAGAAGACAGAGAAAGAGGGAAAATCAATAGAACAGAGTTCCAGTGGTCCTATTGGAAAGAGGAAGAACCATGGGGGACATAGCAGAGGTGGTAAGAAGTCTGGTAGGGGAAGATATTCATGACATAAACCTCCTCTATATGGTCAGCAGAGTACCAGAGGTTCCTACCCTCCCCGCCAATGTGAAACTTGTGGAAGAAATCATGATGGGGTGTGCTACAAGGCTATTGGAGCCTATTATAACTGTGGAGGCACAGGACACTTTGCCAAGGACTGCACCAGTACTCACAAAGTTGGATCACCTCCTACTACTGCAGAAAGGTCAGTTCAGGGCCCTATCACCAGAGGTTCACAACCACCCAGCAGAGGTAGAAGCAGGGGTAGAGGTAGCCCAGCAGACAGTCAAGGCACAGTGAAACAATCAGGGAAAAACTGTGCTCCTGTCAGAGTCTATGCAATGAGATAGAGAGAAGAAGCCAAGACATCTGATGTTGTGGCTGATACCTTCTCAACTTTTAATCAAGATGTGTTTGTGTTATTTGATCCGGGTTCTACCCGTTCTTATGTGAGTGCTAGCATCATTGATTGCATTGCTGTTCCATGTACAAAAATGGACTTTGAGGTGCTAGTAACAAGTCTGTTAGGACAAGAGGTCAAGGTTAATAGAATGTATAGGGATTGTCCTTTGGTGATCCAAGGTCATACTTTTCTATCTGATCTCATTGAAATGCCCTTTAGAGATTATAATATCATCTTGGGCGTGGATTGGTTAGCCAGGCATCACGGCATGATTGACTGTAGACTGAAGACAGTCACTTTTGGTCTCCCTCAGTACAGTGATGTGGTAATATATGGGGAGAGGCAATTATTGACATCAAACATCATTTCAGCTGCGCTAGCCAGAAAAATGATCAGAAAGGGGTGTGAAGCATACTTGGCACATGTGGTAGACACCCAAGTGGGGAGTCCAGCATTGAGGGACATCCCTATAGTATATGACTTTCCAGATGTGTTTCCTAATGAATTGCCAGGATTACCTCCAAAGAGAGAAGTGCAGTTTGAAATTAATGTTCTGCCTGGTGTGGATCCAATCTCCATAACACCATACAGAATGGCACAAGCAGAGTTGAAGGAGTTGAAGATACAGTTGCAAGAACTACTTGAAAAGGGCTTCATCCGCCCTAGTGTGTCACCTTGGGGAGCGCCAGTATTATTTGTTAAGAAGAAGGATGGCACCCTTCGCTTATGTATTGACTACCGGCAGTTGAATAAGGTGACAATAAAGAACAGATATCCATTGCCTCGCATTGATGATCTGTTTGATCAGTTGAAGGGTGCAGCTATATTCTCCAAAATTGATTTGCGATTTGGTTATTATCAGTTGAAGGTGCAAGAGCAGAGTATTCAAAAAACTGCTTTCAGAACTCGATATGGCCACTATGAGTTTCTGGTAATGCCATTCGGGTTAACAAATGCTCTAACTGCTTTTATGGATTTGATGAATACTATCTTCAGACCATATCTTGACCAATTTGTGGTGGTGTTTATTGATGATATTTTGATATATTCGAGGAATGCAGAGGAGCATGACAGACATCTGCAGATTGTACTGTAGACTCTAAGGGAGAAACAGCTATACGCCAAATTGTCGAAATGTGAATTTTGGCTGAAAGAAATCTCCTTCTTGGGACATGTTGTCTAAGTTGAAGGGATCATGGTAGATTCCAGCAAGGTAGAAGCTATCCTTAATTGGAAGCCGCCCAAGAATATCATAGAAATTCACAGTTTTCTGGTTTTAGCTGGATATTACTGCCAGTTTGTGAAAGGGTTTTCTATGTTATCTTCTCCACTGACTAAGCTACTTTGGAAAGATGTGAAATTTCAGTGGACAGATAAATGTCAGTAGAGTTTTGATGAGTTGAAGAGGTGTTTGACTGAAGCTCCAGTCCTTACTTTACCTACACCGGGTAAAGAATACATAGTTTATAGTGATGCTTCTCACAATGGGTTAGGCTGTGTACTGATGCAAGATTGGAATGTCATTGCCTATGCATCACGCTAGCTGAAACCACATGAGAGGAACTACCCAACACATGATTTGGAGCTAGCAGCTATTGTTTTTGCTCTGAAGATCTAGAGACACTATTTGTATGGGGAGAAATGCTACATTTACACAAATCACAAGAACTTGAAGTACTTAGGTACCCAGAAGGAATTGAATTTGAGGCAGAGGAGATGGTTAGAACTGATTAAAGACTATGATTGTTTAATAGACTATCAGTCAGGGAAAGCAAATGTGGTGGCTGACGCCTTAAGTCGCAAGACTATGGCAAGTCTCAGAGTTTCTCCTTTTTCCATGGTACATGAATTGAAAGCACAGCATGCCAGTTTAGAGGTTAATGATGAGGGACAGATAGTAGTCGCATGGCATGTACAGCCAGTGTTGATTAATCAAATCAAAATGGCTGCTCAGAATGATGAAAAATATCAGAAGCTACTGAAAGAAGTCCAGCAAGGCAAGAAACCTGAATTCTCTGTGAGAGATGATGGTTTATTGCTACATCAGGGCAGAATGTGCATTCCTAGTGATGTGGAATTGAGACGGATCATTGTGAAGGAAGCACATGAGTCTCCTTTTGCTATGCACCCTGGTGGAACTAAAATATACAGAGGGCTAAAATAGCATTACTGGTGGATGGGTATGAAGAGGGATATAGCTAAATTTGTTTCCAAATGCCTAACTTGTCAGCAAGTAAAGGCAGAACATCAAGTTCCAGCTGGTTTGTTACATCCATTGCCAGTACCAGAGTGGAAATGGGAACAGATAACTATGGATTTTGTGACGGGACTTCCAAGAACACAGAATAGTCATGATGCAGTATGGGTTATTATTGACAGACTTACCAAGTCTGCTCACTTTTTGCCAGTTCGGATGGACTATAGCCTGGAAAGATTGGCCAGATTGTACATATATGAGATTGTAAAATTGCATGGAGTGCCAGTATCGATTGTATCTGACAGAGATCTTAGGTTCACTTCTAGATTATGGGGTAGTCTTCAGAGAGCCCTAGGAACTAGATTGAGCTTTAGCACAGCATTCCACCCACAGACAGATGGGCAGTCTGAGAGGGTTATTAAGATATTGGAGGATATGCTACGGGCTTGTGTGATTGAGTTTGAAGGCAGTTGGGATATACACTTGCCTTTTATTGAGTTTGCTTATAACAACAGCTACCAATCAAGCTTTGGGATGCCTCCATATGAAGCTTTGTATGGCAGAAAGTGTAGAACTCCCCTATGTTGGGATGAAGTTGGTGAAAGGAAAATGATTGGGCCAGAGATTGTTCAACAGACAGAGAAAAAGATCAGATTGATCAGAGATCGACTCAAGGCTGCATCAGACCGTCAGAAGTCCTATGTTGATCTAAAAAGAAGAGATATTGAATATGCAGTGGGTGATAAAGTATTCCTTAAAGTTTCTCCTTGGAAAAGGATTATGAGATTTGGTAAAAAGGGGAAATTGAGTCCTTGTTTCATCAGACAATATGAGGTTCTGGAAAGAGTGGGTCCTTTGGCATATCGGTTGGCATTACCTCCAAAGCTAGAAAGGATACACAGTGTCTTCCATGTGTCCATGTTAAGGAGGTACAGATCTGACCCATCTCATGTACTATTAGTTGAAGAGATTGAGGTAAATCCAGACCTCTCATATGAGGAAGAACCCATAGAAATTCTGGCTTATGAGGTGAAGCAGCTGAGGAATAAACAAATACACCTAGTTAAAGTGCTGTGGAACCATCATTCAGGCCAGGAAGCTACTTGGGAATGTGAAGAGGATATGAGGAGACATCACCCACAACTATTCAGAGACTAATGCCAGGTAAAATTTTGAGACAAAATTTATTTTAAGGGGGGGAGAATTGTAACACCCCTATGTTCAGTAATGCGTTCTACTATTCCAGTGACCAGTGTTGTCCGGACAGCTAGAATGCCTAGAACTACACTTAAATATTGATGAGGAGACATAAAATAATGAAATGAAAGAAATGAAAACACAAGAAAAACAAAGGAAAAATAATAGTAATGAAATGTAACCAAGTTAAACGAGCCGAGAACCCTAGCGATGGGTGACCGCACGGGAAAGTCGCGGCGTGGACCGTTGACTAGCCCAGGACCACGAGGAACCCTGGAAAATATTTTTAGGACTTAAATAAATGTCTATTGAAGTATAAATACCATTATAAATATCAAATAAAAATTAATTAATTAGTACAAAGAAAAGTGAGAAATTGAGAAAACGACAAAACTCGGTGTTATCGAAAAATCGAGAATGTAACCCGAATAGGGGTATTGTGGTCATTTGACACCCTGAGTTGTCTTTTGACCTAAATGTCCTTTAAAAATACATGATATTACACTTGGAAAATGTCATGAAAAATTAAATTAGTGGTACCTAATGTAAATAGCAAAAATGGGAAGTTAAATGTGGGAAAATGAAACTTTTGAATAAATAAACAATTAAATATCACTAAGTGCTCCACTAACTCACCTAAGTGGACCACTTTCTCATCATTTTGGATAGATTTCATCTTCTTCCTCAAGCTCCCAATGAACCAGCCGAAAGTGGTCTTGAGAGAACCTCCATTGCCGTCCACTTGAAAGCTCCATGCAAGCTTGATCTAAACTTCTTTCTTTGCACTTCCCTTTATTAAAAGTTGTCTATACACCTTGGGCAGTAGATAGGAAACAAGAAGACCAAGTTTTGGAGAGGTTTTGAAGAGTTTCCAAAGTGATAAGTATGTGTTTTTTACTATTGCTTCATTAAAGTTTGTGAGGATGTTATGGGTACTTGAATTGTGGAGAGATTTTTGGAGATTGATGTATTAAGGGAGATGTTTATTTTTGGCAGCCATGGAAACTCCTTAAGAACAGATTATCCTTGCTTGTAAATGGTAGATTAAAGGGTTGATTAAGTGTTTATGTGTGTAAGAATAAATTGGGTGATGTATATTAGATGTATATGTGAATGTATACTTGATTTTAGAAGCTTGGAAGTTAATTGAGTGAGATGTATGAATCGGAAGCTTGAATTATGGACCATAAAAATGTTATTTCATGGTTTGGTTTGTGAAATATTATTGTTGAATTATGGTATTTGTTATGGCAGCTTGTAGATGGGTATAAAGGTTTGAGTTTGGACATGTGAATGAGCTTGGTTATGTAGTTAAATTGTGTGTTCATTGGACTTGGTAAATTCTGTACTATAAGGTGCATATTGAGTGTGGTTATAAGCTGCCAAAGTGACCAAAAATGTATTGTGAAATGTGTTTAGGTTATGGTACAAAACAGAAATGGCATGAATGTGTAACTTGGTAAGTGTTAAAAGTGTCCTTTGATGAGTAATGAACAAAATGCAATAGGGTCATTTATGTTTTGGGCCTAGAACCTTAATTGTGTGGCTCCAATTGGTATGAGACAAATTAGAGGTGAAACTAGGCACACAAAGTTCCAACTTTCATGAAGGAAGCTTACCAAAATTCTTCTTGGAAGGTAACTTGAAAAATGACCGATTCCGGATTAGTGCATTTAAGGCCTGAAAATTGACCATTTGGGCAGCAGTTAGTGTTTTGACCATAACTCACTCAAAACAGGTCCAATTGACCTAAAATTTTTATCATGAATAGGTAAGACCTATATCTACAAGTCTTATGAATACACCAAAGCCCAGAAATGACCATAAGCAAGACAAATAGCTTACATAAGTTCGGGTCCAAAAACTGGCCGAACCTAAAATGACCTAAAGTGACCAATTTTGGTACATTCTGACCATCGATAGTAAAATGACCATATATTGGTCTACATAACTCAGAATAACCTGAAATTTTGACCCGCGTGCAATAAGACATAGTTCTACAAGTTTGTAGTTTTGACCAAAACCGAAAAACTTAGGAAATTGCAATAAAATGCAATATACATGGAAATGAATTTGGTAACATGTACCAACCTTAAAAGGCTACAAATGTGACATATTGGTAACATTAAAATCTAATTTACCTAGACTGTATCGAGGGTCGATATCTTAGGTTGACTAAGGAAATAATAGAACTCAATGAATTAATTATTAAGCATTATCGTTAGAGACAGTTTAAATGAGTACTGAAACACTTCAAATTGTGTTTCTCAGTTAGCAAAGACTCAGGGAAAGGGAAGGAAACACTGAGTCAGAGCCAAGAGACAGTTATCAGAGGTTTGTGCACAATAGTTTTTTCTTTTGAATTTTTCAATTGAAATAAATTATGACTATTTGTATATTATTATTTTAAATAGTGGAAATGTGTTTGAATGGATACTTATTGCTTGAAAAGCATTGTAAATGGTTTGCAACTGTGAAAAATTGTTTCAATGATATTTGATGGATATTTATTGATTGAAAAGCATTGTAAATGGTTTGAAACCACAGCTATCATGTATATTGATTGAATTCCTCGCTAGCTTGTCTAGTGGGACGAATTGAATTCCCTCTCTGGCTGAAGTGTTAAGGTGTGTGCCTATTGAGGACGAATCGAATGAGTACTCATATTTTTGCTAGCTAGCTATGTTATTCCTCATTAGCCATCGGCTTTTGGGATGAATTGAATTCCTCATTAGCCATCGGCTTTTGGGATGAATTGAACTTTGGAACATAATTAAGCTGTGTGTGACTTATTGATATGTATTATGAGATTGTGGAATGCAGTTTAAATTCTTATTGACATTCACTGTCTTTTAAATTTAACCATGTCTCGATTTATTGAGATTCATTGTGATATTGTGAAATGGAGTTTAAATTCTTATTGATATTCATTGTCTTTGAATTTAACTATGGTTTTAAGTATCCACTATTTATATGACTTATAATTTATGGTTTAAAGTTGCATTTGGTTAATGTTGTGCACCATTAAGATATTGTCTCAGCGATAGCTTTTCATTACTGTCGCAGGTAGACAGACTGATAGGGCAGCAGACTAGGCTGCTAGGGCAACACTGAGAGATCATCGGGTATATTGAGTATACCATATTTTGCATTTTGTATTGTAATTTATGTTCACTGTATGTATATAGTGTTCTTGGTTTTGAGTAGATGTAAATTAAAATTGTACATTGAAGTTGTAAAATAAATTATGAGTTATTGTGGCTTGTAATGTAACACCCTCCCGATAACCACTCCGTACATCCTACTGTTCCGGTGACCGGTGTCGGTCAGGACAGCTAGAATGTCCGGAAAAATATTTAAACTAAAGTCAGGAACCATAATTAACTCAAAAATTAATAAGAAAAATTTAGTAAAAATTTTAGAAATAAAATACAACCAAGTAAAACGAGCCGGTGACCAAGTAATGGGTAACCGGAGGGAAGTTGCGGTTCTCGCAACGAGGAGCCCTAGACCCGGGGAAAAAATTATAAAATAATTTTTGGGACTCCAGAGAAGGGTCATTGAGGTTCCTATGGCAATAGAATGCCAAGAAAATACCTAGAAAAATTTTTCAATCGGTACAGACAATTTTGACCCGTTAAGCCAAACGGAGGGCATTTTGGTCATTTCGCCTTCAGAGGTGATTTTTGGCCGACTTGTCCAGTTAAATAAATAATTAATATGACATAAAATATGAAGAAATATTACTAGAAATTAAATTGAAATTGAGTAGTGATGAAAAGAAAAGAAAAATCAAGAAAAGCTCATTTATGACATCTTGATGATGTCATTTATAAACTATGACCAATCACAATTAATCTACCATTTGACTAAACTATTAAAAGACATAAAAGAAGACCAAAATAAGAAAGAAATTGCAGCAGCCACCCTCCCCAAAAGACCAGCCGAAACTCACCTCCATAGCCACCTCTATTCAAGCTTTTTCAAGCTTTAGATCTCCATCATTTCCACCATATTTCCCTAACCCCTCTTCATTAAAACTTTACCCCACACCTTAAACAAGCTCTTGGCAGCCAACAAGAGGAAGGAAATTGAAGTTTGGGGCTTGGAAAAATTCTGCCACTTGAGGTTAGTGCACCTATATCCATTAAACTCTTTATTTTCATGGTTTGGGACTTGAAACTTAGTGAGGATTGTGATTTAAATGAACATAAACCTATGTGTTTGAGCTTGTGAATTTCGGCTGCCCTAGCTATGGAACTGGAGGGAGTGTTTTTATGAGCTTGAAGTGAATTAGAGTTATGTTGGAAGTTTATAAATACAAGAACAATGATTAAAAATCTAACTAAGACATATTGTATAAAAACATGGATTTGAATTAGGGTTTTGTGAGCAAAATGTAAACTTGGTTTAGGAAATTATTAGAGAGCATTTTAATGGTCAATTAGTGACCATTTTAGGTAATTTGATCAACAAATGGAATGAAGAATGGGATTCCAAAGTGAGGTTGCAGGTTGCCCTAGGACAGCAGCATAGGGACTAAAATTTCAGTCCACTTGCACTGCCATAACTTGGGCTGTGTTAGTCCAATTGGTGTTTGGCCAATTGGACATGAAACTACGCTTATAATGGCACATTTTTGCTGAAGAAACCATGCCCAAAAGACCAAATCAAGAGGACCAAAACTTGGCCCCAATCCGGATACCCTGCAACTGGTTCTGCAGAATTGACTAAATGAATAGTAACTGTTCATTTGGCCATAACTCACTGTAGATATGGTCAATTGACCTGAAATTTTTACAGCAACATGTTAAGACATAGACAAACAACTTTCATGAAGGAACCTACCCCAAATTCTGGCCAGAACCTAATCCAAATGGTATTGGAAGTTACTGTTCCTGTTACTGTAGATATGGTATTTTCTGCAGAATGGGAATCCGGCCAGCTGTGGTTTGTGGACCATATCTGGAGCTACAAAACTCCAAATGGAGTGATTCAAAAAAGGAAATTCAACTAGACAAAATAAGGAACAACTTTCATGTTTTACATTTCTTCAAATTTCGACAATAAAAGTGTCCAATGGAACAGTGAAGTTGACTCACCAAAACTGAAAATTCTGCTTGTGTTGGTTTACACTTTGAAATGGTATTAACACTTAATGCCAACAAGTTTTAAACACAAAATGTGGTATGTTGGGAGTGCCAAAGTCAATGTACATATTTTCTATCCAAAAGTCAACATTTTTGTTGACCAATGAGGTGAATAGTAACACCAAAACATGAAATTCACAAATTGAAGAATTTAAAAGTTTCAAATGCCCTAGTATACCTAACAAGATTGGTTTGGATAGTTTGGCATGCCAATAGGGTCCAGTTAGCAGTACTGCACATGGCAATATGCCATTCCGTGATTTCATGGCTTTTAGCCATTCTGACTTTGTATTGAGATTTGGCCTTGTGCCTGATATTATTTACAGCTTGTTAGCTGTTCTGTTGCACACCGGGAGATGCATATGTGACCGATGGTGTGACGGCCCGAGGTACTAGGTACCCAGTGCCAGTTTACCCGTTATCCAGTCCAGTCATCTAGTGTAGGTTACTTGGGGCAACCAAATGAATAAAAGTGAAAAACGTTAATGAAACAATGAATATATCTATACCAAACAAAGAAAGCATACACATTCTATACACATTCATTTTCTTGCTATTTTCTTCTATTATATTATTGCACCACTAAGCATTATTGCTTAGCGCGTTGCTTTTGCCACGCGTAGGTACTGGAGATCCCGATCGTGAGCCCAGTAGACCACGCATCGGGTGAGTCCATCCGCGATTCGCTTAGTGTCTGTGTCACCTCAACTTCTGCTGTGCATTGGTAGGACAATAGGTGTCATTTTGACATTTTGTAACTTAAATATTGATTTTTCTTCATATGTAATTAAACTTGTGTAATGTATATTGTTGTTTATGTAAATTATGAAAATTGTACTTGTGAATGGAAAAGTAAATGTTTACTTGTGATTTATGTGTGATCATCACATGTGATGGATGATAGAGTACTGGAATTGAAACGTTGTTGAGATCCTAATATTGAGATTTTGTTGATAACTTGAAGTTGGGATTGTTTGGAAATTATTGGAAGTGTTTTTAACAGGTTCCGAAGAACTGTTTTCTCCATTTTTAGCCGATACTCCGCCGGATTTTCTTTAAAATTTTCGGAACCTCAAATAAATAATAATTTCGATAAATGGCTTAAATAAATCATATTTCATAAATTAGCTTCAAAAGCATGATTCAAATTAAGTAAGGTATATTAGAGTGTGCCAGTACACCGTGTGGCATTACTTACTCAGGTATACTGTAAACGGGTAAGGGGTGTCACATTTAGTGGTATCAGAGCACGGTTTAGGCGTTTCTGGTCCTAGATTGAGTCCATACCATGCATTGCATTTGTAAGAGTCGAGGTGACACTAATGCAGATCTGTTTGTTTTTCTTGTTTTGAATAGGATATGGACCCTTCATCTCAGAGGGCTGTTGAGGAGAAAGTGGAGAGTCATGCTCCACCTGCAGCAGCTGAGACTGGGGGCATGAGAGAATCTGCTCCGCCAGCTCAAGCAGAGCCTGCTCAGCCTCCACAGGCCATGTTCCAACAAATGGCCGACTTCTTCAGACAAATGGCCGGGGTAATGCCAGCACCACCACCACCACCACCAGCTCCACAGCAGAAATCACACCTGGAAAGGCTAAGGAAGTTTGGAGCTGTGGACTTCTATGGCAAGAGAGAAGATGACTCTGTTGCAGCCGAGAATTGGTTGAGCACAGCAGTGAGTACTAAAACAACTTCACTGCACTCCAGAGCAAAACCTGGAAGCTGCCATCTCTTTACTGCAAGATGATGCATATGAGTGGTGGGACACTGTGTCCAGTGAAGTGCAGCCAGAAGCTGTAACTTGGGACTTCTTCCTCTCCGAATTCAAGAAGAAATATGTGGGTACTGTATACCTAGAAGAGAGAAGAAGAGAGTTCATTAATCTGAGGCAGAGGCAGTTGTCAGTGGCCGAGTATGAGAAGGAGTTTGTTCGATTAAGCCGTTATGGAAGGGAGATAGTCCCAAATGAAGCTGAAAGGTGCAAGAGATTCGAAGAGGGACTGAATGACAATATCAAGATCTAGCTCACTGCCTTGGGAATCACAGAATTTAGCAAGCTAGTGGAAGCAGCAATAAGGGTTGAAAAAGTGAGAATCAGTGAGCAGACTAGAAGAGAGAGACAACAGAAGAGGGGACCGGGTCAGTCTAGTTCAGCCCCTGCATTTGGGAAGAAGTTCAAGGGTCCTCCTGCATAGAGTTCGGGTCAGCCACATGGTCAGGCTCAGTCTCAGGGGCCCAGGCCACAGTTCACCCCTAGGAGAGGTCTGTCCACACCATCAGTGGGCAGCTCTCCAGGGATGGGGTTCAGGGGACCAGCCCCAACATCTTCTGCATGTCCACACTGCCTTAAATGGCACAAGGGGGAGTGTTGGAGAGTAACTGGTACCTGTTTGAGATGTGGGTCGACAGAACATCAACTGAAGAACTGCCCACGCAGAACTACTACAGCTGCTCCGACACAAGCAGACAGACCTGCTCCTGCACCACAGAGAGGTAGAAAATCCGGCAAGTCAGAAGCTGTTGGACCATCTCAGAGGCCTGCATTTGAGCCTGCAGAGAGGCCAGATAATAGACCACCTGCCAGAAATTATGCCTTGAGAGCTCAGGAGGAGCAAGATGCCCCGGACGTCATCAGGGGTACGTTCTCCCTCTACAATACTCCTGTGCATGCATTGGTGGATCCAGGATCCACTCATTCCTACATTTGCATCAACCTACCCGTAGAAAGGGGGATACTAGTAGGGGAGAGTGACCAAGACATTCTGGTCACTAATCCATTGGGGCACAGTGTAGTGGTGAACAAGTTATACAAGGGTTGCCCGTTAAGTATTCAAGGGTATGAATTCTCGGCAGACCTAATTGAGTTGCCTTTTCACGAGTTTGACGTGATTTTGGGAATGGACTGGTTATCACGTCATCAGGAAATAGTTGATTACAAATTGAAGAGAATTTCTTTGAAAACTCCTGAGGGTAATGAGATCACTGTTGTGGGGGAAAGGACAGATTTTTTGTCCAATGTTATCTCAGCCACAGTTGCAAGAAGAATGATGAGAAAAGGCTGTGAAGCCTACCTAGCACATGTGGTGGATACTAGGCAGGCTAAGCCAAACTTGAATGATATACCCACAGTAAGAGACTTCCCAGAAGTATTTCCTGAAAAATTGCCTGGTTTGCCACCAGAAAGGGAAGTCGAGTTTGCTATTGAGACACTGCCGGGTACAGCACCCATTTCTATTGCTCCTTATAGGATGGCACCCACTAAATTAAGGGAGTTGAAAACTCAGTTGCAAGAGTTGTTAGATAAGGGGTTCATACGCCCCAGTGTGTCACCATGGGGAGCTCCAGTGCTGTTTGTGAAAAAGAAGGATGGGACTTTGAGGCTATGTATTGATTACCGGCAGTTGAATAAAGTGACAGTTAAGAACAAATATCCGTTGCCTAGAATTGATGATCTGTTTGATCAGTTGAAGGGAGCAGGAGTATTATCTAAGATTGATCTCAGATCAGGGTATCATCAGTTGAGAGTGAAGGATGTAGATGTGCCCAAGACTGCATTCAGGACCCGGTATGGGCATTATGAGTTTCTGGTGATGCCCTTTGGCCTAACAAATGCACCAGCGGCATTTATGGACCTTATGACCCGTATCTTCCATCCATACCTAGATCGGTTCATAGTGGTCTTTATTGATGATATTCTAGTGTATTCCAGGACCAAGGAAGAACATGATGAGCATTTGAGGATTGTTCTGCAAACCCTAAGGGAAAAGGAGCTATATGCTAAGTTGTCCAAATGTGACTTTTGGCTGAATGAGATTGCATTCCTTGGACACATAGTGTCAGCTGATGGGATTAAGGTGGATCCCAAGAAAATAGAAGCAGTGATGGAATGGAAGCCTCCCAGAAATACAACTGAGGTCAGAAGCTTCTTGGGGCTAGCTAGGTATTATAGAAGATTTGTGAAGGGATTTTCCCTAATAGCTGCTCCAATGACCAAGTTATTACACAAGAATGTCAGATTTGACTGGAATGATAAGTGTCAGACCAGTTTTGAGAAGTTGAAGGCTATGTTGATAGAGGCACCAGTGTTAACAAAGGTCGTGAAAGGACTTTGTGGTCTACAGTGATGCCTCTCATAATGGGTTAGGGTGTGTATTGATGCAAGAGGGGAAAGTGATCGCCTATGCTTCCAGACAGCTAAGGCCACATGAACAGAACTACCCTACCCATGATCTAGAGCTTGCAGCAGTTATCTTCGCATTGAAGATATGGAGGCATTACTTGTATGGGGAAAAGTGCTACATTTACACAGACCACAAGAGTCTAAAATATTTACCAACTCAGAGGGAGCTCAACCTTAGACAGAGGCGATGGATTGAGTTCCTGAAGGACTATGATTGTGTAATTGACTACCATCCTGGGAAGGCAAATGTAGTTGCTGATGCTTTGAGCAGAAAATCCATCACAGCTCTGAGATCATTGAATGCCCGTCTAACTTTGATTCGAGATGGAGCTATTTTGGCTGAGTTGCAAGTGAGGCCAAACCTGTTACAACAGATTTTAGATGGGCAGAAGGTAGATGAGAAGCTAACGGCCATTATGAGCAAAATCCCAGAAGGAAAAACAACTGATTATGTGGTGAAAGCAGATGGGTGCCTGTACTACAAAGGAAGACTGTGTGTACCAGATGATGGGGAATTGAAAGCCAATATACTAAAAGAGGCACACACTAGTGTATATGCTATGCACCCAGGAAGTACAAAGATGTATCATGACCTGAAGCTTCAGTATTGGTGGCCTGGTATGAAGAGGGACATAGCTGACTATGTGACTAAATGCTTGACATGTCAGCAAGTCAAGGCAGAACATCAAGTTCCATCAGGTTTGCTACAGCCTATACGCATACCTGAATGGAAATGGGATCGGGTCACCATAGATTTTGTGAGTGGTCTGCCTCTCACCCGGAAGAAACATGATGCAGCATGGGTGATAGTGGATAGATTGACAAAGTCAGCACACTTTCTGCAAGTTAGGACTGACTACTCACTGGAGAAGTTAGCAGAATTGTATATCAGTGAGATAGTTAGACTGCATGGAATTCCACTTTCCATCATATCTGATCGAGACCCAAGGTTTACATCGAGATTCTGGAAGAAGTTGCATGAATCCTTGGGTACACAACTCCATTTCAGCACAGCTTTCCATCCTCAGACGGATGGGCAATCCGAAAGAGTAATCCAGGTAAACAATTGAACCAATTGAATTAGTACAAATAATGAATTAAAATGATAACAATAACATGAAATATATGTCAGGTCCTTGAGGATATGCTGAGGAGTTGTGTCATTGAGTTTGAGGGAAGTTGGGATAGATACCTCCCATCGGCGAATTTGCATACAACAATAGCTACCAAGCTAGTATCCAAATGGCTCCGTATGAAGCACTGTATGGGAGAAAATGTAGAACTCCAGTGTGCTGGACTGAATTGGGCGAAGACAAACTGGTAGGGCCAGACCTGGTGAAACAGGCTGAGGAGAAGGTAAAATCAATCAAAGCCAATCTCAAAGTTGCCTCAGACAGACAGAAATCTTATGCCGACCTGAAGAGAAAAGAAATAGAATATGGGGTTGGCGACAAAGTGTTCCTCAAGGTGTCACCATGGAAGAAAGTGTTGAGGTTTGGAAGGAAAGGTAAGTTAAGCCCTAGGTTCATTAGCCCATATGAAGTCATTGAACGTGTGGGTCCAGTGGCCTATAGGCTAGCTTTACCACTAGAGCTGGACAAGATCCACAATGTGTTCCACGTGTCTATGCTCAGAAGATACCGCTAAGATCTTTCACATGTCATCTCCAGAGAAGAAATTGAAATACAGTCAGATTTGACATACGAAGAAGAACCTCTACGGATCTTGGCTCGGGAAGTGAAAGAGTTGAGAAACTAGCAAATTCCATTGGTGAAAGTGCTATGGAGGCACCACAACATCGAGGAGGCAACTTGGGAAAGTGAAGAGACGATGAGGCAACAGTTCCCTCAACTGTTTGCATCAGGTAAATTTCGAGGACGAAATTTAAATTAGAGGGGAAGAGTTGTAACACCCTCCCGATAACCACTCCGTACATCCTATTGTTCCGGTGACCGGTGTCGGTCCGGACAGCTAGAATGTCCGAAAAAATATTTAAACTAAAGTCAGGAACCATAATTAACTCAAAAATTAATAAGAAAAATTTAGTAAAAATTTTAGAAATAAAATACAACCAAGTAAAACGAGCCGGTGCCCAAGTAATGGGTAACCGAAGGGAAGTTGCGGTTCTCGCAACGAGGAGCCCTAGACCCGGGGAAAAAATTATAAAATAATTTTTGGGACTCCAGAGAAGGGTCATTGAGGTTCCTATGGCATTAGAATGCCAAGAAAATACCTAGAAACATTTTTCAATCGGTACAGACAATTTTGACCCATTAAGCCAAACGGAGGGCATTTTGGTCATTTCGTCTTCAGAGGTGATTTTTGGCCGACTTGTCCAGTTAAGTAAATAATTAATATGACATAAAATATGAATAAATATTACTAGAAATTAAATTGAAATTGAGTAGTGATGAAAAGAAAAGAAAAATCAAGAAAAGCTCATTTATGACATCTTGATGATGTTATTTATAAACTATGACCAATCACAATTAATCTACCATTTGACTAAACTATTAAAAGACATAAAAGAAGACCAAAATAAGAAAGAAATTGCAGCAGCCACCCTCCCCAAAAGACCAGCCGAAACTCACCTCCATAGCCACCTCTATTCAAGCTTTTTCAAGCTTTAGATCTCCATCATTTCCACCATATTTCCCTAACCCCTCTTCATTAAAACTTTACCCCACACCTTAAACAAGCTCTTGGCAGCCAACAAGAGGAAGGAAATTGAAGTTTGGGGCTTGGAAAAATTCTGCCACTTGAGGTTAGTGCACCTATATCCATTAAACTCTTTATTTTCATGGTTTGGGACTTGAAACTTAGTGAGGATTGTGATTTAAATGAACATAAACCTATGTGTTTGAGCTTGTGAATTTCTGCTGCCCTAGCTATGGAATAGGAGGGAGTGTTTTTATGAGCTTGAAGTGAATTAGAGTTATGTTGGAAGTTTATAAATATAAGAACAATGATTAAAAAGCTAACTAAGACATATTGTATAAAAACATGGATTTGAATTAGGGTTTTGTGAGCAAAATGTAAACTTGGTTTAGGAAATTATTAGAGAGCATTTTAATGGTCAATTAGTGACCATTTTAGGTAATTTGACCAACAAATGGACTGAAGAATGGGATTCCAAAGTGAGGTTGCAGGCTGCCCTAGGACAGTAGCATAGGGACTGAAATTTCAGTCCACTTGCACTGGCATAACTTGGGCTGTGTTAGTCCAATTGGTGTTTGGCCAATCGAACATGAAACTACGCTTATAATGGCACATTTTTGCTGAAGAAACCATGCCCAAAAGACCAAAGCTAGAGGACCAAAACTTGGCCCCAATCCGGATACCCTGCAACTGGTTCTGCAGAATTGACCAAATGAACAGTAATTGTTCATTTGGCCATAACTCACTGTAGATATGGTCAATTGACCTGAACGTTTTACAGCAATAAGTTAAGACATAGACAAACAACTTTCATGAAGGAACCTACCCCAAATTATGGCCAGAACCTAACCCAAATGGTAGTGGAAGTTACTGTTCCTGTTACTGTAGATATTGTATTTTCTGCAGAATGGGAATCCGGACAGCTGTGGTTTGTGGACCATATCTGGAGCTGCAAAACTCCAAATGGAGTGATTCAAAAAAGGAAATTCAACTAGACAAAATAAGAAACAACTTTCATGTTTTACATTTCTTCAAATTTCCACAGTAATAGTGTCCAATGGAACAGTGAAGTTGACTCACCAAAACTGAAAATTCTGCTTGTGTTGGTTTACACTTTGAAATGGTATTAACACTTAATGCCAACAAGTTTTAAACACAAAATGTGGTATGTTGGGAGTGCCAAAGTCAATGTACATATTTTCTATCCAAAAGTCAACATTTTTGTTGACCAATGAGGTGAATAGTAACACCAAAACATGAAATTCATAAATTGAAGAATTTAAAAGTTTCAAATGCCCTAGTATACCTAACAAGATTGGTTTGGATAGTTTGGCATGCCAATAGGGTCGATTAGCGATCTTGCACATGGCAATATGCCATTAGTGAGTTCATGGCTTTTAGCCATTCGACTTTGTATTGAGATTTGGCCTTGTGCACGATATTATTCTGACTTGTTAGTCGCTTACACCGAGATGCATATGTGACCGATGGTGTGACGGCCCGAGGTACTAGGTACCCAGTGCCAGTTTAGCCGTTATCCAGTCCAGTCATCTAGTGTAGGTTACTTGGGGAAACCAAATGAATAAAAGTGAACAACGTTAATGAAACAATGAATATATCTATACCAAACAAAGAAAGCATACACATTCTATACACATTCATTTTCTTGCTATTTTCTTCTATTATATTATTGCACCACTAAGCATTATTGCTTAGCGCGTTGCTTTTGCCACGCGTAGGTACTGGAGATCCCGATCGTGAGCCCGATAGACCACGGTAGGTGAGTCCATCCGCGATTCTGCTCGATTATGCGTGTCACCTTAACTTCTGCTGTGCATTGGTAGGACAATAGGTGTCATTTTGACATTTTGTAACTTAAATATTGATTTTTCTTCATATGTAATTAAACTTGTGTAATGTATATTGATGTTTATGCAAATTATGAAAATTGTACTTGTGAATGGAAAAGTAAATGTTTACTTGTGATTTATGTGTGATCATCATATGTGATGGATGATAGAGTACTGGAATTGAAACGTTGTTGAGATCCTAATATTGAGATTTTGTTAATAAATTGAAGTTGGGATTGTTTGGAAATTATTGGAAGTGTTTTTAACAGGTTCCGAAGAACTGTTTTCTCCATTTTTAGCCGATACTCCGCCGGATTTTCTTTAAAATTTTCGGAACCTCAAATGAATAATAATTTCGATAAATAGCTTAAATAAATCATATTTCATAAATTAGCTTCAAAAGCATGATACAAATTAAGTAAGGTATATTAGAGTGTGCCAGTACACCGTGTGGCATTACTTACTCGGGTATACTGTACACGGGTAAGGGGTGTCACATGTAAAATTTATACTATATTTCTTTTATCTCAGCCTTGTAAATATTGAAAAAAATTATTGTGGATTTGAGTTGAGAAACATATTGTGTTGATTAAATATTGGAGTTTGAGATTGAGAAATATATTTGAAGTGCTTTTTACGGGTTTTTGAAGAACTATTTTATTCAAAATACAGATGGCACTCTGTCGAAATTTTTATAGAAATTCCTAATAATTCAAATGTGTTAGCTATTTCCCTTCAGCTCAAAAAAATTTTTAATACCTGTAAATAGTGCTCACCATTGTAAAAAGAAGTAAGAAAAGTTTTGAAATTCCTTGTAGTATATTTAGTGGGTTATCAGTAGACGAAGTTGGTAATTCATTAGGTATACTACGGGATCATGTTATGCCTTACTGAGGGGTAGGGTGTGCCATCAGGTCTAAAGATTATATGCACTAATATGATTTGTGACAATACATTGACAAGAGTAAACTCTATGTGCTTGTCATAAGTGTCACTGGTTCGACCTACTTATCATGTATAAGTGCCTATCATGTTTGTTATATGGCTTGAGACTCACCATTCCATCTTATTTATATCTCATATAAATACATTGGGAACAAACATGATTACAATCTTTCTAGATAAGTTATGTCCTGTGTGAAGTATTCTCGATTATGAACCAATTTATGATACTTTGTGCTAGAAATACTATCACTCATATTCTCAATAACTTAAGAATAGAATTTCTAACAAAATGTCAGTGGACCTTTTCTATTACACATAAATATATTATGTAAATGAAAAAGTGAAAATGCCTTTTATTAATAAAATATGTACAAGATACATATAAATGATATGCTCTAGGGCATACTACTAATAGAACTGAAGAAAAATATCCTGAAAGAGGCGCACAGTAGCTTCCATGCTATGCACCCAGGGAGTACTAAGATGTATTGATGGTTATTGAATCCACCAGAAATTAAATTAACTGAAATCACCAATTATGAAATTTTTTTTTGGCAGTAAGTGGTAAGTCCAGGTCGAACCCTAGAGACTGAGTTACTCAATTTCGTGCACTTGTGTAATGGAAAAAGAAACAAAGGTTGGGCGACAGCGGCGAGGGGGGGGGGTGCAATTCACAATCCAAAGAAGAAATCAGAAATTAAGAACTAAAATTAAATATGAAACTCTCAAATTTAATAGACTTCAGTCCAAGGTAATTCGCATTCCAATGCATTGATTCAATCATAGACAAAAGAAATACAGTTATATCTTATTGAATACTTAACATAGATTTACCAAACAGCGAGGTAAACCCCTGACTTCCCCATACTCATTAATTCGAGCCCAACACTCTTATTGACTCTAATTATTAACTGAATTGGTATTAAGCAATCCTCATCAAATTAATAACTGCTTTAAGAATAGGAAGTAGTTAAGCTGAACAACAATTTATAAAGTATAAATCATTTAATTCACCCTATTGTTTCCTTAGGTTATTATCGAAAACTTGGATCATAATCAATAAAACCTAATTGCTACTCTCGTTCAATCTTACGCAACAATTACGGATTATGAAGATGAACTAGCAATTGATCACATCAAATAATTAACTAATTGGCCTATGTAGCAAATCATTCAATAGATCAAAGACAATGAAATCAGAAAACAATAGATATTCAAAAAGACATAAATTAAATTAAGAACTTGATCTCACAAATCACGCATAAGAACTAGAATCCCTTAAACATAATTAAAAACTTAGCCACTCATGTTCATGGCTTACAGAAAAATAAAGAAAAATAAAGAAGAAATCTAAAAAGAGAATGGAGAATGAAGGTCTTCTATGGAAAATGAAGGTCTGAATTGGAAGTGTTTTAGCTACTGCCCAAAGACATTTGTAATAAAAAACCTAATCCCAAAGATAAGAATCAAACTAGGAAAAGTTTTGAAATTCAAAAGACAGATTTTCAACCTGCATTCACGTCTCTGAAATCAAGGCTGATTTTTAGTGACTTCCTTTCTGAATCTATCTCTGCCCTCTTTAGGAAAGTTGTAGCCCTATTTCTTAGCTTTGTAACGGGTACTCATTTGCCCAAATTTGAGATCTATAGCCCAAGTTATGGCCCAAAAACCGAGACTGGTTCAGATAGACGGTCCAACCCATAGTGACGACTTCATTGCCACTTTTGACAATTAAAATGGCCTCATGTTGTATCTAGCCCTTCATAGAATTTGTAGAGGTGGCTCTTAAGGTTCAATTGGGCTTGGGCTTGCTTCATTTGGATCTCTAAAACTCCAGATACAAAATAAATACTAAAACTAGTTCTGATAATCAAGTGTGGCCTTTTGCAATAGATCCATAGCTCATTTTGTCAACCTTGGAGACTGATTTGGGCTTTGGTCCCTCTTTATCATTTGAAGTTCTCTATCTTAGCTTTTCAATGGATTAAACAACAATCAATTTGGAGACCCACAACTTTAGAAACAACTGAAAAATACAGCAAAGTTCAAATGCTAAAAATTTCACAATTTAACACAATTATTCCAACAATTATCTAAAAATATTCCTAAATGATAAATATACTTTAGTTAACTGAATAATGCATAAAAACATACTAGAAACACTAAATGTGATGGGAGTAAAATTAAAAAAATTATCCACTTATCATGTATCATGATCTAAGGTACAGTACTGATGGCCTGGAATGAAGAAAGAGGTTGGTGATTTTGTGACTAGATGTCGTAAATGCCAGTAGGTTAAGGCTGAGCATCAGGTTCCATCAGGGTTGTTGCAACCTATATCCATACCAAAGTGGAAATGGGACTGCATCACCATGGATTTTGTAACTGAGTTACCATTGACACAGAACAAGCATGATACCATTTGGGTAATTGTGGACAGATTAACAAAGTCAGTACACTTCCTGCCTATCAGAACCGACTACTCACTAGAGAGATTAGCAGAAATCTACATAGCTGAGATAGTACAGTTACATGGAGTGCCAACATCAATTATATCTGACCGAGACTCGAGGTTTACTTCGAGGTTTTGGAAGAAGCTACAGGAGTCGTTAGGCACTCAATTGCACTTTAGTACGGCTTTTCATCCTCAGACGGATGGATAGTCTGAAAGGGTGATTTAGGTAACCCTTAGAACTTAGTAAATTATATAAATGTTAAAAGATTGATAATAATGACATGACTTGAATGACATGATAGGTTCTGGAAGATATGCTTCGGAGCTACATTTGACTTTAAAGGAAGTTGGGAGAAGTATCTTCCTTTAGTAGAGTTTGCTTATAACAACAGCTACCAAACCAGTATAAAAATGGCTCTATATCAAGCATTGTCTAGCAGGAGATGCAGGACTCCCTAGTGATGAACAAAAATAGGTGAGGAAAAAGTAGTGGGCCCAAACCTGGTAAGACAGACAGAAGAAAAAGTGAAGCTAATCAGAGATAACTTGAAACTCGCCTCAGACAGACAAAAGTCATATACTGACCTGAGGAGAAAGGATATAGAGTATGGGGTTGGTGATAAGGTGTTTCTCAAGGTATCAACTTGGAAGAAAGTGCTAAGATTTGGTAAGAAAAGTTAAGCCCTAGGTTTATTGGTCCATACAATATCATTGAACGTGTGGGTCCAGTAGCCTATAGGCTAACTTTATCACCTGAGTTGGACAAAATTCACAATGTATTCCATGTGTCGATGCTCAGGAGATACCAATCAGATCCTTCACATGTCATTTCAACTGAAGAGATAATTGTGCAACCTGACTTGATATATGAAAAAGAGCCAATCAAAATTTTGGCACGGGAAGTAAAGGAGCTCAGAAATAAGAGAATTCTACTGGTGAAAATTCTGTGGAGACACCACAACACAGAATGTTAGTAGTATGCCCTAGAGCATATCATTTAGTATGTATCTTGTACATAATTTTATTAATAAAAGGCATTTCCACTTTTCCGTTTACATAATATATTTATGTGTAATAGAAAAGGTCCATTGATATTTTGTTAGAAATATTATTCTTAAGTTGTTAAGAATATGAGTGACAATATTTCTAGCACAAAGTATCATAAATAGGTTCACAATCGAGGATACTTCATAATAAGGACATGACTTATCCAGAAAGATTGTATTCATGTTTGTTCCCAAGTTATTTATATGAGATATAAATAAGATGGAATGGTGAGTCTCATGCCATATGACAAACATGATAGGCGCTTATAAATGATAAGTAGGCCGAACCAGTGACACTTATGACAAGCACATGGAGTTTACTCTTGTCAATGTTTTGTCATAAATCATATCAGTGCATATAATCTTTAGACCTGAGATAGCACAGTTATCTTGTATATAGGTAGTTTGAGTTTGATACTGCTTTCATACTTGTACTATGTATGGGTATATGGGCATGTGTTGGCTCCTACTAGTTATATATGGAGGTAGGTGTTGATCAAGATGGAATATGTTCCTCTAAGTAAATAGAGATAAAATCCTATGTTCATTTAATTGTTCTTGATGTTTCAAGTTCTGGCCAGACAGATAGATTTATTCAGAAAAGAGTTTCTGATGAGAAAATCTTTTTAATCAAGAACTGGAATTAAAAGAGAACATAATATTCATAGCAAATGGAGTTTGACATAAACCATGACTCCAGCTTGAGTTGGGATTTTGTAACAGAGAGAGATTCTAGTGCATGGTAACATATGATTATAGGTTCATTTAAGGTACACCTTATTACTAATTAGGTGGCCATGGCATGATATGCTAGGTGTTAACCATGGTCTATGAGGTGCATAAAATGATTTAGAGAAATCATTTATGGTAAGAAAGAGTTCGATGATATTAAGAGTTGATATCATGTCTCATTGCCAATTAGTGATGAGCCTAGTAAGTCACACACATACACAAGTTATCACCTATTTAAATATGATTTAATTAATTAATTAAAGAGTTTAATTGATTAATTAAATAGATTTGGTTTGCAATTAAATTGCAAAGTCTCTAGCATGACTTGAAACCAAATCTAGATTATTGGATGTGTAGTATAAATTAAATTTATATTTAAAGTGTTTAAATATGAATTTAATTGATGAGAAATTAATTAATAGAGATTAATTAATTAATTTATATTTGATATAAATTAATTAGAAGAAGAAAATAATTATTTTGGGTTAAGAACTCAAAATTAAGACACATGGGCATTTTGGTCATTTCACAGTGTGACACGTGGCACCATGAGATGGTGACACATGGCATAACACATAAGCTTGCCAAATGTTTTTAATCATGTAAGATGATTAAAATCAAGATTAAATATAGGTTTGACACTTGGCACAATGTGATTGGGTCACTTAAACCTAGAGCTAATCAAAAGGTGACATGTGGCTAGGGTTTAATGTGTTAACCTAGCTATTTAAGTGTGGTTATGAAAAGAAAACATAACCAGCAGCCTCTCCTCTCATATGTCACGCCACTTTGAGCCTCTCCAGCTATTTCTCTTCATCTCTCATCAATTCAAAGAGATTAGCCATCAATCTCTTGAATTAAGAACACTAGAAATTGTTTCTAGTGTCTGCTTTGCATCTCTAATCTATTAAAAGGCCGAACTTGAATTTCAAAATAATAGAAAAGTCTATATAAGCTGTTCAAGTGCTGCAATAGGTGTTCTTTGTGTTGACAACCTAGAGGGACAACATCCGTGTCCTCAAGACGAATCTCAAAGGCGCAGACACGCAAAGCACATCAAGATGTTAGTGTAATCGTTCTTGATTTAATCTAGGTTCTAAAATTAATCTGATTAATTTTAAAATCTTAAATGGCAAATATAGATCCAAAAACATATTAAAAGAGTTTTAATATGTTGTTTATCATTGAAATCAAATAGATAAAAATAAATCTTGCATGGTGCTTGTGACCCTAGGTGAAAATTTTTGAATTCAATGGTATAATCTTGGGTTTTTCACGCCTGTTCCTTCAATTGGTATCGAGCCACTATATTTGCCATTTAGATTGTTGATTATATAATTTAATTGTGTGTTTGATCATGAGATCAAGAGATTCATTGCTGGTTGGATCATGAGGTGTGGCGGCACACATGGTGAAGCCACCATTGGTGGCGGCAACAATGGTTCCTTGGGTGGTTCAAGGTTTGGCTTTTAATTCTGCAATTGTTGTATGATATAAGGCCTATTCTTTGACTAATTAAAGTGTTTAATTAGTTGTTTTAATCACACAATTAAATTATGATTCAAATCAGAATTTTAAAAATTGTTTGAATGTGATTCAAATCTGAATTTTAAAAGTTGTTTGAATGTGATTCAAATCTGAATTTTTAAAGTTGTTTGAATCATATTTAAATATGATTTTTTAAAATTGATTCAATAAAATTCAGATCTAATTTTTTAAAAAATATTTGAATGTGATTCAAATCTGATTTTTTAAAAAATGTTTGAATGTGATTCAAATCTGAATTTTTAAAGTTATTTGAATGTGATTCAAATCTGAATTTTTAAATTTGTTTGAATGAGATTCAAATCTGAATTTTTAAATTTATTTGAATCATATTCAAATCTGGATTTTTAAGTTGAATATGAGATATTCAATTTAATTTAAGTATGTATGTTTTATTTAATTGTTAAATAGTGATATGCATGATGGATGATCATGGACTATAAAAGACCAATGTGATTGGATTTATTTCTTTTATGTTTCTTTGGGATTGTAAATTAATTTATTTTAATTTATTTTGGGCATGTATTATTAAGTTTGTAATATTTTTGGGTTGTAATTTCATTTATTTAAGTTCTTGTAAATTCGCCTTGGTATGCCAAGGATTACTATGTAATATTGGATTGCAAGAAGTTCAAGGAGGTCAAGAGCATTGGTGGGAAAATGGGGAGGAATTCAATATCAAGTGTTGCTTATGTACTCCTTAAGCAACTATTGTAAAATGAATGAATTAAATGCACCTAGGAATGCCTGATTCAATTCTTGGTGGCTCGAATTGAATCCCTTAGAAAGTCCATGATCATACCATATTTATCGCTTATCCATGAATGCATGAGATGTATGGGAATGTATGCAATTATATGATATATGCATGCTAAATGGATAATGTGCAAAGTGAGACCTTAATAGTAATTAGGATGGCTATAAAATCTTCCAAACAAATGATTAAGTTGGAAATGGTATAATTAAAGTAATTATAACATAGGCCCTCCATTGGGGCAATTATTTTAAGAAATTTTAAATAGTTGCATGAGATGCAATTAATTTAAGAGATTTTCTTAAGAATAATTGTTAAGCATGAGATGTTGTAAATATGTAAATGGTTTGGTGGCCAATATTGGATGTACCTGAGGACATTAAAATTATTTGCATAATTACTGGCTCAATGGGATCAACTTAACTAATGCAAGATAAGTCAATATTGGATGTACCTGAGATTTTGAGCATTAGGGGCTAGTAAAAGGATTGAACCTCACATGAGATGTGATGGGCAAGGAGTTGCTCACTTATAGTTTATTGTAATTCCAATAATGGATGTACCTGAGGATGATCAATAGAATTATAAGAATTCAATTACCCACTAGAAATCTATCCAACTAGGATTTCCGTTTTCTACTTTGGAAGTGTAGGATTCGCTAAGTTAGTGGGAGGACCAATTTGATTAAAAGACCATAATCATTTTGGTTAATTACATGATACATTTACTAATTAATCTGGTTATTTTCTGCAGCTTAATTTTACGATAAAAATGAGCACAAAACAACCACCACCATCCAATATCCTTGCAAGCATACTTGATCACAACAGTTGACAGACCTAATCATGCGATTGGCTAAGAAATTTGAAACTTGTCCTGAACCTTGAACATCTAGGATATGTTCTAGATTCAAATGTTCCTGGTCCCTTACCTCCAGAGGCCACACAAGAGGAACATGAAACTTTGGACAAGTGGAAGGAGCATGATATGAGAGCTAAGTGTTACATGCTTGCTTCTATGAGTAATGAGTTACAGAAGCAACATGAGAACATGCAGAGTGCGAGTGAGATCCTCCTTCACCTACAAGAGTTGTATGGTGAGCACAGCAGGAATGCTAGGTATGAGATATCTAGACAGTTATTCCGTATGAGGATGTCTGAGGGCAGTAATGTTGGGGATCATGTCCACAAGATGATTCACTGATTGAGCTTTGGAACATCTTGACTTCAACATGGATTTCCAACTACAAACGGATTTGATCCTTGATCCCTTCCTCGAGTCTTTTGGAAATTTTGTGACAAATTTCCATATGACTAACTCTGAATGCACCTTAGCTGAATTACTCAACATGCTGGCTATTGCCCAAAAGAATATGCCTGTCAATAAAGTACAAGAGGTAGCTTTGGTTGCATCTTCTTCTGCTGGAAAGTCCAACAAGAAGAAAGGCAATAAGAAAAAGAAACCTCAGATTCCTGGTCCTTCCAAGAAAATAGCTAAACAGAAAAGGAAGATTAAAGCTGATAAAGGCAAAGGAAAGTGTCTCCACTGCCAACAGGAAAGTGTTTCCATTGCCAACAGGAAAGTGTTTCCATTGTCGAAGAAAGTGTTTCCACCGCTAGAGTATAGTAATCTAAATGAATGCAATGCCATGGTGAAAACCAACTCAAGTTCAAAATATATTTGGCACTTAAGGTTATGTCATGTTGCAGAAGATAGGATTGCAAAATTGGAGAAAATGGGGATTCTATCCTCATTGGGCTCTGAGCCTACTCCAACTTGTGAATCTTGCCTTCAAGGGAAAATGACTAGATCACCCTTTGTTGGACAAGGGCTAAGAGCTGAAAATATTTTGGAACTAATACATAGTGATGTATGTGGTCCGTTTAAAGAAATGGCTAGAGGGGGTTTTCATTATTTTATTACCTTTACTGATGATAAATCAAGGTTTGGGTATTTGTATTTGATGATATACAAACATGAATCCTTTGAAAAGTTCAAAGAATTTAAATCTGAAGTAGAAAATCAAACAGGAAAGAATATTAAAGCTCTTCGATCGATCGTGGAGGTGAATATTTGAGTAATCGAATTTGATGAATACTTGAGAGAGCATGGCATTGTTTCTCACCGACTCCTCCAGAACGCCACAACCTAAATGGTGTATCCGAAGGAGAAATCGTACCCTATTAGATATGGTAATGAGTATGATGAGCTATACCGATATGCCAATCTCCTTTGGGGATTTGCATTAGAATCACTTTATATATTCTGAATAGGATTCCATCAAAATCGCTTTCTTCCACACCTTATGAGATATGGCATGGAAGAAAACCAAGTCTTAAGCATGTTAAGATTTGGGGTTGTCCAGCTTATATCAAAAAGCTGAACACTGATAAATTGGAGACCAGATCAGAAAAAGGTCGATTTGTTGGATATCCAAAAGATAGTTTTGGATATTATTTTTATTTGCCTACTTCACAAAAGGTTGTGATAAGTAGAGATGCCACATTTCTTGAACAACGGTTTGTTCAAGAAGGAGGCAAAGGAAGGCAAATAGAGTTAGAATTGGAGAATTCGACCAACCAATGCATCGATGGATATAGATCCATCTAGTCAACCTATACCCATTGATGAAACATCTACACTGTTCCTCGTAGAACAACCGGTATCTCACCCACCGGTGAGATATGGTTTTCTTCATGAAGAAGAACAAGAGTTGTCTACTCATGAAGAAGTAGATCATGGAGATGATCCTCTTACCTATGAAGAAGCTATATCTGATATAGACTCTTAAATTTGGATTGATGATATGAAATCCGAGATTGATTCCATGTATAAGAATCAAGTTTGGCATCTTGTTGACCCACCTAAAGGTTTTGTACCTATAGGGAACAAATGGGTTTTCAAGAAGAAAATTGGTTACGATGGAAAGGTAGAGACCTATAAGGCAAGGCTAGTAGCGAAAGGGTTTCGCCAAAGGCAAGGAATAGACTATGAGGAGACTTTCTACTTTGTTGCCATGCTTAAATCAATTAGGATTTTATTAGCAATAGCTGCATACTATGATTATGAGATTTGGCGGATGGATGTCAAAATGACTTTTCAATGGATACATTGAAGAAAACATTTTCATGGAACAACCTAGGGGATTTGAATCCCAAGATGGTTCCAAGGTATGCAAGCTAAAGCGATCCATTTATGGGTTGAAACAAGCTTCGAGGAGTTGGAACATCCGTTTTGATGAAGCCATTAAATCTTTTGGTTTTATAAAAAATGAGGATGAGCCATGTGTATATAAGAAGGTTAGTGACAGTGCTATCACTTTCCTTGTCTTATATGTGGATGACATACTGTTGATGGGTAATGATACAGGTATGTTGACGACTATAAAGATATGGTTGTCAAATACATTCTCCATGAAAGACTTAGGGGAGGCAACCTAAATTCTTGGGATTCGCATCTATATAGATAGAGTGAAAAGAATAATTGGTTTATCCCAAAGTCTATACTTGGAAAAGGTGTTAAAGAGGTTTAACATGCTTGATTCCAAGAGAGGATTGTTACCAGTGAGACATGGTATCCATCTTTCTAAAGAGATGTCTCCAAAGACACCTGAAGAAAGAGATAAGATGGCCAGGATTCCATGTGCTTTGGCTATTGGAAGTTTAATGTATGCAATGTTGTGTACTAGGCCGGATATCGCATATGCTGTTAGTTTGACTAGCAGGTATCAATCCAATCCAGGTTTGGAACACTGGATAGTCACAAGAATATCCTTAAGTACTTGAGAAGAATTAAGGATTTATTCTTGATTTATGGAGGTGGAGACTTGCAATTGGATGGTTATACTGATTCTGATTTCCAATCAGATATCGATGATAGAAAGTCTACCTCTGGATATGTGTTCATTTGTAATGGAGGTGCAGTCAGTTGGAAGAGTTCCAAACAGAGCACATTGCAGATTCCACTCATCGAGGTCGAGTATATTCTCGCATCGATCTCGCAAAGGAAGCTGTTTGGATAAAGAAGTTCGTGACAGAACTTACAGTAGTTCCTTCCATTGAGTCAGCAGTTCCATTACACTGTGACAACAATGGAGCAGTCATACAGGCTAAGGAACCAAGGTCTCACCCAAAATCCAAACACATAGAAAGGCACTATCACATTATCAGAGATATAGTTGGGCAAGGCGATATAGCCATGCAGAAAAATAACATCAGCTGAAAAATCCAGCTGATCCATTCACTAAGCTTTTGTCACAAGTTCAGTTAGACCGGCATCTTGAGAAGATGGGTCTAAGGTATTGTAATGAATGGCTCTAGTGCTAGTGGGAGATTGTTAGTAGTATGCCCTAGAGCATATCATTTAGTATGTATCTTGTACATAATTTTATTAATAAAAGGCATTTCCACTTTTCCGTTTACATAATATATTTATGTGTAATAGAAAAGGTCCATTGATATTTTGTTAGAAATATTATTCTTAAGTTGTTAAGAATATGAGTGACAATATTTCTAGCACAAAGTATCATAAATAGGTTCACAATCGAGGATACTTCATAATAAGGACATGACTTATCCAGAAAGATTGTATTCATGTTTGTTCCCAAGTTATTTATATGAGATATAAATAAGATGGAATGGTGAGTCTCATGCCATATGACAAACATGATAGGCGCTTATAAATGATAAGTAGGCCGAACCAGTGACACTTATGACAAGCACATGGAGTTTACTCTTGTCAATGTTTTGTCATAAATCATATCAGTGCATATAATCTTTAGACCTGAGATAGCACGGTTATCTTGTATATAGGTAGTTTGAGTTTGATCTCGCTTTCATACTTGTACTATGTATGGGTATATGGGCATGTGTTGGCTCCTACTAGTTATATATGGAGGTAGGTGTTGATCAAGATGGAATATGTTCCTCTAAGTAAATAGAGATAAAATCCTATGTTCATTTAATTGTTCTTGATGTTTCAAGTTCCTGCCAGACAGATAGATTTATTGAAAAAAGAGTTTACATGAGAAAATCTTTTAATCAAGAACTGGAATTAAAAGAGAACATAATATTCATAGCAAAAGGAGTTTGACATAAACCATGACTCTAACTTGAGTTGGGATTTTGTAACAGAGAGATTCTAGTGCATGGTAACATATGATTATAGGTTCATTTAAGGTAAACCTTATTACTAATTGGGTGGCCATGGCATGCTATGCTAGGTGTTAACCATGGTCTATGAGGTTCATAAAATGATTTAGAGAAATCATTTATGGTAAGAAAGAGTTACGATGATATTAAGAGTTGATATCATGTCTCATTGCCAATTAGTGATGAGCCTAGTAAGTCACACACATACACAAGTTATCACCTATTTAAATATGATTTAATTAATTAATTAAAGAGTTTAATTGATTAATTAAATAGATTTGGTTTGCAATTAAATTGCAAAGTCTCTAGCATGACTTGAAACCAAATCTAGATTATTGGATGTGTAGTATAAATTAAATTTATATTTAAAGTGTTTAAATATGAATTTAATTGATGAGAAATTAATTAATAGAGATTAATTAATTAATTTATATTTGATATAAATTAATTAGAAGAAGAAAATAATTATTTTGGGTTAAGAACTCAAAATTAAGACAGAGGGCATTTTGGTCATTTCACGATTGTGACACGTGGCACCATGAGATGGTGACACATGGCATAACACATAAGCTTGCCAAATGTTTTTAATCATGTAAGATGATTAAAATCAAGATTAAATATAGGTTTGACACTTGGCACAATGTGATTGGGTCACTTAAACCTAGAGCTAATCAAAAGGTGACATGTGGCTAGGGTTTAATGTGTTAACCTAGCTATTTAAGTGTGGTTATGAAAAGAAAACATAACCAGCAGCCTCTCCTCTCATATGTCACGCCACTTTGAGCCTCTCCAGCTATTTCTCTTCATCTCTCATCAATTCAAAGAGATTAGCCATCAATCTCTTGAATTAAGAACACTAGAAATTGTTTCTAGTGTCCTGTTTGCATCTCTAATCTCTTAAAAGGCAGAACTTGAATTTCTAATTAATAGAAAAGGCTTTAGAAGCTGTTCAAGGGCTGCCATAGGTGTTCTTGGTGTGGACAAGCTAGAGGGACAACATCTGGTGTCCTGAAGACGAATCTCAAAGCGCAGACAGCTGCGGCACATCAAGAGGTTAGTGTAATCGTTCTTGATTTAATCTAGGGTTCTAAAATTAATCTGATTAATTTTAAAATCTTAAATGGCAAATACAGATCCAAAAACATATTAAAAGAGTTTTAATATGTTGTTTATCATTGAAATCAAATAGATAAAAATAAATCTTGCATGGTGCTTGTGACCCTAGGTGAAAATTTTTGAATTCAATGGTATAATCTTGTGTTTTTCACGCTTCCGTTCCTTCACAGAAGAGGCAACTTAGGAGAGCGAGGACAAAATGAGGCAGCAGTTCCCTCAGCTCTTCACATCAGGTAAATTTTGAGGATGAAATTTTATTTAAAGGGGAAGATTTGCAACGCCCTCACCATCGGTAGTCCATACGTTCTCCTGTTCTGATGGCTAATGTTTGTTCGGACTGTCAGAATGCCAGAAACTACATTTAAACGATAGTGAGGAGACATAAAATGATGAAATACATGATAAGAAAATGCAAGAATAGTTTAGGAAAAATAAAAGACATGGAATGAAATTAGGTTAAAAGAGCCGTGTCCCGAACCTACGAGGAACCCTAGAAAATAATTTCTTAGGTTTAATTAAAAATTTACCGATATATAAATGACATTAAAAATGTCGAAAAAAATTTAATTAATTGGTAAAGGTGAAAATAAAAATAAAATAGACAGTATAAAAATTGAAGGGGACCATCGGATTAGGGATTTGATCGGTATTACCGAAAAAGTGAGACTTAACTCGAAGAAGGGCATTTTGATCATTTGGCGCCTAAAGTTGACTTACCAAAAAGTCCATTAAAATGAGTGATATTAAAAATTTAGAGAACCCCATAAATCCCATGAAAATATGAAATCACATGTAGTGTAATTAAAGGAACCTAAGTTGGGCTAATTAGAATTTTAAAGACCTAGATTATTATATTAATAAACTAAGTTAGTGGGGGGGGGGGGGGGGGGGAAGAGAGTATAAAAGGCAAATGTTAGTAGAATTTTCCACTAAAAAACTCTCCTCTTCCTCACACCCACTCCCATGGCCGAAACCCTCATTACTTTCCCCTCCATGAAATTTCATGCATGCAATCTTAAATCCCTCCATTTCTCCACCTAAAATCACAGGTCCCTGCATTGAAACTCATCTCCACACCCTCCAGGTTCTGCTCGGGGGTGCAATGAAGCTGTTTCAACACTCTTATAGTTTTATCTAACCAGTTTTAAGCTGTCATGGGATCATTCTCCTTCTTTCCAAAGAAATCCACAGCCCCATGTTTTCGTAATTTTTACAGATGGGACTTATGTGGTGCTGGTGCAGGTTGTGGCTATAGTTGCGGTGGCAGAATTGCCCCCATCATTTACCGATAAAATTCGGTCATTTGCTGAAATAACGCAAACTGAGGTTGGGCAAGTGCCTCAGCTGCTGGTGGAGCAGATTCTCCCCTGCCTCCGGATTCATCCCTTGGTGGAGCACGACTCTTCACCTCTTCATCAAATGCTCTTTGAGAAGCAGGATCCATATCCTAATCAAAATAAGAAAACAAACAGATCTGCATTAGTATCACCTCAACACTTACAAATGCAATGCAATGGTATGCACTCTATCTAGGCTCAAAAACGCCTAAACGGATGCTCTGATACCACTAAATGTGACACCCCTTATCTATCTATAGTGTAGCCGAGCAAGATATGCCACCCAGTGTGCGGAGCACCATAACTTATTTCATAACAATTTTCCCTCCATAATTTATTTATTTATTATTCACCAAGTGCAAGTTTTACCATTTACATCATTTATTTTCAAAATTGATTAATCTGAATTCTTCATAAATTTTTATAGAAAATCCAGCAGAGTGCCGGCTGTAAATTGAAAAAAAGTTCTTCTAAACCTATTTAAAAGACACTTCCAATATAGTTTTTCAAATCCAAAACTCTAATTTACACACATGACAACTCAATCTCCAAATCTCAACACCATTTTCAAACTCTTTGTTCACATCACAATTCGAATCACATTCAAGAATATTTCCCAACATTTCATTTTTCAACATAATATATAGAAAATTTCAGCAACATGAAATTTCATATGTTTACATTATCACATAATTTCAAGAGTTTGTAATTACAACCAAAACTAATACAAAATGCAAAATACAACCCAAAGTCCTAATGTCCTACCAAGTGCACTACAGGTATGCGGTGACTCTGGACTCTATGCAGATCTGACAATTCACCCGGTCTGAGGTCTGTTGGACTCCCTAGCTATGTCTCCAGTACCTGCGCGTGGCAAAAGCGACGTGCTAAACAATTATGCTTAGTGGTGCCAATATAAAATAAAATAATAAAAATAAAATAAATATGCAGAATGTATGTTGACATTTTATATAGACTTAATTTCTGGCATTTATTACAGTATTATTTGATTAAAATTTGATAAGATTTATTTTAATTGCCCGAGTAACCTATACTAGTCGACTAGACTGGATAAATAGGTAAACTGGCACTGGGTATCAAGTACCTCGTGCCATCACACCATTGGTCACATTGTGTCTCCCGGTGTGCAACAGAACGGCTAATAAGCTGTAATAAACATTGGGCACAAGGCCAAGTATCACACTGATATCAGAATGGCTAAAAGCCATAAAATCATAGAATGGCATAATGCCATGTGCAGTACTGCTAACTGAACCCTATTTGGCATGCCAACCTATCCAAACCAATCTTACTATGTGTACTAGGGCATGTTACACTTTTAAATTTTACAATTCTTGAAATTGAAGTTTAAGTGTTACTATTCATTTAATAAGTTAAGTAAAATATTGACTTTTGCATTGACAATAGGTACATTGGTTCTAATATTCCCAACATACCACATTTTGCATTCTAAAGTTGTTGGTATTGGATGCCAATACCATTTCAAAGCTTAGTGTTAGTTATTCACAATTTTCAGATTTCAAGCACTAAGTTTACTGTTCCATTGGTCATTTGTACAGTAGGAATTTGATAAAATTGTCTTCATGAAAGTTGTTGCTTATTGTGTCTAGTTACATTTCTTTTTTTTGAATCACTCCATTTGGAGTTTTGTAACTCAAGTTATGGCCTATTTACCATAACTGGCCGGATTGCAAATTTTTCCAGATTTTCTGGATAGAACCAAATCTAACTGCAGGTCAACTTTTCAACATGTTATGGTCAAAATTTGGGTTTGGTTTCTTCATGAAAGTTGTAGGTCTATATCTCAGATATCTGCTGGTAAAATTTCAGGTCAATTGGATCTTTCTACAGTGAGTTATGACCAAACGAATAGACACTGTTCATTTGGTCATTTTGCCCAAGCAAAATGCAAGTCACCCGGATTAGGGCAATTTTTTGATCAACTTAGTTTAGTTTTCTGGGTAGAGTTTCTTCACAAAAGTTGTGCCATTATGTGTCTAGTTTCATGTCCAATTAGCCTTGCACCAATTGAACCTCTACAACTCCATTTATAGCTGCCCAAACCTGGACAAACATCTTGGGACAACCACTAGCTCACAACTCATACTCAAGCCAAATGGTCACACCAACTCACTTTGAACTTTCCTCATCATATACAGCCAAATGGTCACAAATTGACCATTTGAACTTTCATTCACCAACACATGAACAAAGTCTCAATTTTATATCCAAACCCTAACTCTACCATCTCAAATCATGCATTTAACTTGCATTTCGTTATCCTAATCATGAAGTTAATGTTGATGGCAACCATGATACCATTTTACCTCAAAGAAAACTTCATAACCCTACCAAGCACAAGGCTACCAAAATTTTGGGGGAGGTATACACATAATTTTTATTCAATTTTCTTATAGATTTCTACTTAATCTCACTCCTACATGAAACTCTCATAGAGATGAGTCTTCCAAGCTTCTTATTGGAGTCACTTATTTTGAGAACTCTTCCTTTTGCCCAGGGTTTTTGTAATTTCTTTGAAGCTTGCAAGATGGGTGTATAGATAATTTTTTGTATGAAGCTTGCTTTCAAGTCTTTGGAGGTTTGGAGTTAGCTTATGGAGGTTTGTTTTTGGCCAAAGGAAGAAGTTATGATTTTTTGTTTTCAACATTTGATTGGGAGGCAGGATTTTAAAGACATTTGTCATATGTCAACATTTCAATTTTGGGAGGAGGATTTTAATTTTCATCATTTTCTTGTCTACTTAATTTCAATTAAATTTTTTAATAATATTTATTTATTATAAATTAAATTTAAAATTTATAATATTAAATTTTGGTAAAAAATTTTTAATAAATTTAAATTGT